>NC_135740.1:5675949-5875949 GCF_041903045.1 Epinephelus lanceolatus
CTGCTAAAAATCAAGCCAGTCGCCAGTCAGTCAAGAATTTTAGGAATGTACATAACTGCAAACCACAAATATGTAGCATCTGTACGTTTTGTACGAATCATATCAACATTTCTAAAGTGATGGGGCATATGAGCTGACTGTCATAGGGAGGTGGAGGATGGTGGTCAACTCAGTGAGATGCCTGCCAAGCTGCAGATCAATGCAGACCACTGTTTGAAACCAACAAACACTAAAATTGGTTGTGATTTAGTGAGTCACTGTTGTGTTTCCAGTGGCTTTTTAGGTACCAAACGTGGGTGTTTTGTAGCAACCCATTGCCATTTTTTTCACTGGGATAGTACCACAAAAAGCGGTTGTTTTTTTTACCAAGACATCACTGCTTTCATTTCTACAATGTGCCCCCCAGACAGGGTATGCTGAAGTCTCCATGTAATGAAAAATACATTTTCAAGTTCCATCCTGATCGTGGAACAATGGACCAGCTTTTTACCTTTGCAGGGCCGCTGAAGGGGTCAGGGTAGTTTGCCCTTCCAGTTAATGTGTGTTTTGTGGATTTTGAGAAAGCTTATGACCATATCCCCTGGGGAGTTCTGTTGGGGGTACTGCAGGAATATGGGGTACCAGGGTGATTGCCATAAGCCATCTGGTCTCTGTATGACCAAAGTGACAGCTTAGTCCACATATTCAGCATAAAGTCAAACACGTGTCCATCTGGTGTTGGCCTCTGCCAGGGTTATCCTTTATCACCGATTCTTTTTGTGATATTCTTTGACAGGAGTTGATGGGGATGAAGGGGTCTAGTTTGTCAAACTCAGAATTGCATATCTGCTTTTTGTAGATGATGTTTTTTTGTTGGCCTCTTGACACTGTGACCTCTAGCTTGCACTGGAGCGGTTTGCAGCCGTGTGAGGCGGTCGTAATGAGAGTCAGCACGTCCAAGTCTGAGGCCATGGTTCTCTGCTGGAAACTGGTGGAATGCCCCCTCCAGGTTGGGAGAGGGTCACTGCCCCAAGCAAAGGAGTTCAAGTATCTTGGCGTCTCATTCATGAGTGAGGGTAAAATGGAGGGTGAGATCGACGGGCAGTTTGATGCAGCGTCAACAGTAATATAGGCACTGCGCCAGACCATTGTGGTTAAGAGGGAGCTGAGCCAGAAGGCAAAGCTTATGATTGACTCGTCCACTATATCTCAACCCTATGGTCATGGAGTTAGCTTGAAGTACAGCCGCTGCTCCTTCACGTCAGAAGGAGCCAGTAGAGATGGTTTGGGCATCTGATTATGATGCCTCCTGGACGATTCCTCTTAGAGGTGTTCTCTGTGTGTCCAGCTGGTAGGAGGCCCTGGGGCAGACCCAGAACACATTCAAAGGATTATAAATATTATCTGGCCTGGAAACACCTCAGAATCCCTTAGGAGGAGCTGGAAAGCATTGCTTGGGAGAGGGACTGTTGCCTGTTGCTGCAGTGACCCAGCCCCATATAAGCACAAAATAGATGAATGGACAGATGAATGTCAAAAACCAGTATCAGAGTATTTTTACAAAAAATCCCCATCTTTTCTCTTTCCGGAAGCCAGGTTAAATGTTTTCATATGTTTGATGACTCATCCTGCACTCAGGAACTTTTACGGAAGTTTATTCAATCAGATGAGATTTGACCAGCTACACCAGTCATATGAAACAGTACTTCCCTGCACGTAGGTTGTAGAAGCTAGCTAACAGATAAAGTAGAGAAAGAAAAAGATGTGTGTTTGGATTTCAGTGGGCAAAACCTTTGTTTTTGTTCCAAAAGAATGTGGTGAAGATCTCAGTCATTCATCTCTCCCTCATCCTCCTCCTGATCTTGCAGTGAGGGAGGTGTGTGGAGCCAACAAGCTGGAACCTCTGATGTCAAAAAGTCAAGCCAGTGCAGTAGTGCCAAAATTTGTAGTTCATTGAATAGCCACTTGAGGATGACTCTAAATTTACAGTAAATTCCCAAAGATAGATCATGACATGGTGTGAACAATTGGCAACTTCTGGAGTTGGAAGTGCCAAAAACTGCAGCTCCTCTAATGCCCACTTGAGGCTGGCTCCAAGAGTGAGTCAGTTCCCATTGACCCTCATGATAAAATGTCCAACTTTATAACAGAAATAAACATGTTTGCAGCCTGGTACAAAAAATGGTTTTGGTATGTATCGCTAATTTCAGTATTCATGATAACTGCATGGGGGCTGAGATTATAGAACTAATCGGTTTACATTTTAATAATGCCCAAAAGAAATGGATATTTAAGGATGGGGCCACTTAAGTGACAGACTGTACGTGTGACAGACGTCACCACAGTCAGTGGGTCGGATCCACCCCTCGCTTATGGACAGCTCCAGCATCTTTATCATTTCTGGCTAAAAAAAACAACAAAAACAAACAAATAAAAAAGAAAAAAAATAGATTACTATGGCCACAATGCCAAATTTGAGGCGGGGAACCAATGGAATGTCAAGCTAAACTGAAAGCCCTCCCACTTTTGAGTGGTCCACTCAAATGCTAAGGATTTGATTTAAATCCCATTTGAATTTGTACACCACTCAAATATCAAGTTTCATTGGGAAAAACGTTACAGTACAGAAGCTAGAGACGCTCTTAACTTACGTTTCATGAGGACATCAAGCCAGAACATAATCTTTTCCAAACCATAACCATGTGTTTTTAATGCCTAAACTTAACCACTTAACCACAGTATTGTTGAAATGTAAAGTTTTGATGTATCCGCTCCGAAGTAACATACAAATGTAAAGTACCCATGGTTTGCAGAAACAAACGGACACTTAAATTTTTTCTGGCGACTGTGCTGAAAAGTCTCTTAAGAGCTGGGTGTTTCGACTGTGAATAAAATGTTAATATATTTAGGTCTGGGTTTAGTGTGGACACGTGAGCCAAATGAGAGTGCACGTGTTTGTCTTTCTGTGAGTGTGTGCAAGCAGGAACAAAGTCAATGTAAATAGGCACGATGGCAATGATAAATTCTTGTCATAATCTGAGCTTACCTCGGGGTCGTCTTTCTTCTTCCTCCAGATAGGGAAACTCTGTGGAGTTCCTTATCACACAGCCAGAGATAACAGGGCTCCAGTACAAAGCAATGATCCCGTCTGTTTGCTGACAAGTGAAGCAGCTTCAATCCCCGCGGAGGAATCCCACCTTGTTCTGGGACAGAGAGCAGACGATAGAGACAATATAGAGAGTATAGAGAGCTCATTTACATGAAGAGTTTGACAGATAGAGACGCTGAGGAGAGAACGGCAAATATACCCAAGTTCGAGTCAAAAAGGAGCAAGGATTCACCGCACCAACTGTACCTGCACATCCCTCTCATCCCTGTACTCCTCCAGCTCTATCCTCCTCTCCCATCAGTTCACAGATAACACTGTTTGTCTAATAATGAAGTTACAGTATAACAGTTTGCAGCAAGCAGCACTTTAAGTTGAGGAAGCTGTCACATTAATCTTTTAACCACATCCGTGTTTGCTTTGTGTCTTCTGCCTTTGATTTTCTTCACATTAGCATGTGGATGACTACTGTATCATCACACAGTTATAAGGTTAACGTTATATATTCAAGTTAAGATATATATTCACTCAAATGCAGGGCTGATTGTTGCAGGCCAGAATCTTGTTTTTAGCTCAAAAAAAATCCCATTACATCAGTGATTCACGTCTGGACTTACGATAGTTTTCATGACAAATTAACTTATCAAAGATTTCTGAATAAATATTGTGTCTATAAAATGTACAAATAATGAGAGATGTCCATTAAAAGGCCTCAGTATGCAAAGTGATGTTGAAAATTCCTTTGACAAAACCACTTACTGCTTCTTCTGGAGCTTTCAACTGTATCTGGTCTCATAGAAATACATGAAATGGACATGAAGGTATAACAATACATTACGTGGTAGCAGGCACAAAATGTTTTAAAATTATGTGCTGGCACAGGCTGTTCTCATAAACTTCATATGGTTTCCAACAAAAAGTATTGCACCCAAAGTCATGCATAACCCACATATTTTGGAAGACTGGGATCATGTAACCAATGTGGAAGCATGATGGAAGCAAACAACAAAGCAGTCCTGAGCGGTCTGGAGGGACGGAGATTGGGGTTGTGAATGGATCACAAAACACAGGACTTTCCCATGGGGATGGGTCTTTGAAACTTTGTGAACTTTTAGTGAACTTCAAGTCATTTTAATGTACATCCTCACCATGTTTCTTTTCCTAAACCTAACCACAGTAACTTCACATTAATTATGTAACTATGCGTTAAGGATGTAACATCACTTGTGGGAATTTGTAGGATATATTACAAACTGTTGTGTGTGCATTTTCTTAGGATACCATACAAACCGTTCTATGACAATACGTTAGCTGGCAACACAAAAACAATGCAAATGCAAAGTAAATGAGGATCTTTTGTCATGGTAGATGCACAAATTAGGTACAAAGAGTGAGAAAGTCCTTGTAGGGCAGGTGGGAGTGGTGGTGGATGGGTAAAAAAAAAACATGGACTTCCAACTAGGAGACCACAGTTCATGTCCTCTGTGAAAACTCAATGTAGTCACGTGACTTTATGGACTTCATGTAACTACGCAAAGTACTTTACATGGGTACTTTACGTAGCTATGCTATGCTAAGTGCATACATTTACATCACTTACGTTAAATGCAGTAATTTTAACCATCATCACAATCTTTTCAAAAAAATTAACCAAGTATTTTTTTTGTTCTCTAAACCTAGCCCAGGGTTATACTTTCCCTGTGCCCAACCAAACTTTTTAAAAAGTTGTAAAACTCTTCTTTTGAGTATACCAAAGTATGATTTTAAAGAAAATGTAATGCCACAATTGGCTTGTGTTTTCCAACAGTGCATGAGACAAAACATTCACTGAATGTATTTGCAAAATGTTTTTCAATTCAACCTACAATATAATTACCCAGTAGAACTGCAGTCATGCTGAATATGTCCAGACTGACTATTAGAGTAGATGAGCCATGAACGTGGAACGCTGGTATTGAAAGCAAACACTTAAAGACATATACAAAACAAAGTGAAGTTCTTGTTAATGCAGAATATCTGCATATAAACATAATTTTGGATTTAATGGAGTATTCAGAAAAGAGGACATTTTTCAAACTCATTTCATAATATGAAAAAAATATTTCTCCTTACATTATATCTTACTTTGTATTTCACACTATATTAAACTACTGTATATTATTTAGGTTGCTATTCTGGTGTGCACTACTATAATTGGTGATATCATATTACTTTACATAGACTATACTTTGCTGTTTTTAACCACTCCACTGTGTCACTTTGCTGGAAATGGTATTGCACTAATAGTCAAGTACAAGGCTGTCATGGGTGCTGTTTGTGAAGTGCTTGCATTCTGTTTTATTCTGTTCTCAATCTAATTTCATTTATTTTTATTTTTCCTCTCTGGGATCACTAAAGCTTATCTTAAACATTACTAATCCACATAATATATTGTATGGAATAAAATCCCCCCCATCACATGACGTTTTTCCAAACAACGTTTTATGTCGGGGCTTCAGGACACTTGGATCACTACAGACGAGCAGTATGGAGATATTTTGTGGTTTCAATGATGTGTTTTTGGACGTTTGAATCTGGGGTGCGTAAGCCTCCATTAGGTGGAGTTGTGTTGCTACCCCCTCTCCCCTGGGATCTCCGCAAGTGATGTGAGGACTCTAAAACTTCACCTGAGCCTATGTAGAGAGTATAGTTGTAAAGTAATTTTCAGGTTACTTGTGCTGTTTCCTCCATAGGCTTGCTAATTCAGATAATATGAAACAAAATCATGTTACATTTGTATGAAGTTTTGTTTCACAGATTATATTAAAATTTCATCCTACGTATCCGGTTCATGTTGTCTTTTATTTTGTCACTCCTCAACAGTTACATTTCTCTTGTCACCATTGTACTGAGCTCTCTCCCATCAGAATCAGATGGGTTCTGATGGGAGAGAGTTCAGTAAGATGGCGGTTGCACGGATGCATTGATATGTCAGTGTGTGGAGTGCATGTGGCCCTGGCAGTATTGATATGGACATGGACAGCACAGGACAAAGAGAAAATGTGAGAAAGGCTTGAACTGAGAGAGAGCACATTAAAAGGAGAAAAGTTCTTCAGGAAAGTAAGAATACATCCTGCAAAATGACAGATATATTCATGAACAAGAGACATGGTAAGTGTTTAAAATAAAGAAAACCTTACTAGTATGAAAACCCCCTCCCTACCCACAATATATATGAATGTTTTATGTATATATCCATCTACCTATAGATAAAGGTAGATGTGATTTTAATCCTCAAGAGATCAGTTGCAAACAATAGCCATTTAAAGGGATAGTTCAGATCTTTTCAAGTGGGGTTGGATACGTTACTTACTGAGTTTCCATACTCAGTGTATAACCTGCAGTGGATGTCCCCACTTTGGAGCAGCAGACAGGAGTACAGACACAAAAGCTAAGCATTGCACTGCTGTGCAGAGGGCAGCAAAATGTATTTATACCACCAACTAAGTCCCACCTAAAAAAATAATCAACATCAGTTTAAGTGTACGCTGTATTTAGAATATTTTCACTACTTTACCTCACTGACAGACCACGATCTCCAATGGAGAAATAAAGCCGTCATATTACTCTCTTCAAAGCCAGGCTCTGTTGAGAAAAAAACATTAATTGAACACATTGCTGAACACAGGAGCTGCTGGTCTACCAGTCCCTCAATCAATTAGCTAGTTAGTGTTGATGTGTGACTTTGGACTTTAAAAGGGTTTGTTCTGATTTGCAGTTGCACAATAACACAAACAAACTGGGCAGCAGTAGACAAGTAGCTCCTGTGTTCAGTGAGCTAAAAGTACTGTTTTTGTCAATGGAGTCTGGTGGCGTTGACGAGATGGGGAACTAAAGCCATTAATGGCTTGCCCGTTGGACAGGGCTGTCTGATTGAACGTAAAATCTGTGAAATCATTCTCAATATAGTGTACACTTAAACTGTTACTGATGTTTTTTAGGTGGCTAAAATATGTTTTACTGCTGCCACCATCAACCACAGTATATTGCTTAGCTTCCGTGGTGGTACCCATGCCTGCTTCTCCAAACTTGTGGTGTGCCTACAGATATCTATTGTATTTACCACCCTGGCCTCACTGCCTTTGTGAGCAGCATGTGATGGCTATCTGTGCAGTTCACGCATATGCGGTGCTCACATAGAGAGCATTGCTGCTGTGGCACTGCTGCAGAGCTGCCTGCTGCTATGAGTACTGTATTTCCACAATTAAAAGCCTGTACTCCACTAAGGAGCCATGAAAGCTACTGCATGGTCAGCAACATGGTCATGCAAATATTTCACAAATGAAGGGTTTCTGTTGACAAAGACATTGTTAGGGCTTTTATTTTACAATGAAAAAAAAGTGTGGAGTAAAAAGGGGAATATTTATATATTTTTTTTATATCTGTGACTGAAAATAGAGTGAAAGCGGTATGATATCAATAGGATTATCAAAAGACCATTTTCACTGTCTATTTTTGTGGAAACCAAGCGTGTCACATGTAAAAAATAGGCTAGCTGAGCAGCCTGAGCAGCACCGCTCACGCTGGCTGCTCCAATCTGTGGTGTGTGTATGTGTGTGTGTGTGTGTGTGTGTGAGAGAGAGAGAGAGAGTGGCTGTCTATGATGTCACCATATGGTTTGTGCTGGTTTACTTCCTGTGAGGTGAATGAATACCTGTGTGTGTGTGTGTGTGTGTGTGTGTGTGCATCATAGAGTGAGAGAGGTGTGAAACAGGAGCATGTATACTGCCATATGCCATACATTCAGGAATTTCATGCACATCTCTGTGTATGTGTGAGCTTGTAGGGTGATTTAGCGTACTTACACCTGCATTTGTTTGTGCGTGTGTGTCTGTGTGTTGCACTGGTTGGGCCATCTGTGCCTCCACCACTTCAAAGGAGCCATCGCTTCAGAAGTGCCTTGCAGACAAATGAATTATTGAGTCGATTTGAAAACGTTTGCCGTTGAGCGTTTTGTTCTGCTGTGGAACTCCCTGCCTTTCAGGAAGTGGAGGATGTGTTCTTCCCTTTAGATCAACGTTGTCGCCTCCTCTGCTTCCTCTGCCTCTACACACAACACACAACACACAACACACACACACACACACACACACACACGCTGTTCGTCCTTTGCCTCCTGCCTTAGACTCTACTTTAGTTGTCTTATTTGAAAACTCACTTCTGCCTGTTTCAAGTTGGCCCTGCCTCTCCCCCGCTCCTCTCATTCTTACTGTAGAATCCCTCTGCAAGTTTTTCATGTCTAAGGGCACTGAGCTGCCGTACCAAAGATTCAGTGTGAAACCATTTAAAAAGAGAAAAAAACAAGAAACAGAATAGAACACCTCTACACCCTCAGTCACTCATGAGGGCAAAAAAGGTTTGGGGGTATTATTAAATGTGTGGGTGGAGAGGAGAGTGAGAAGGTACTGGCTTCAAAAAGACTCCAAAAATGGTTTGATTCCACTATTTCTCTCTGTGAACTTTAGCTCCTCTTGTGGATTCTACTGTGTGTTGCTGTATTCCAAAGGGAGCACAAGCTAAACTAATGCTTTAAAAAACAAAGAAACAAAACAAAACAAAACTTGGATTCCTCCAGTGTTTTTAACAAGTAAACAATTTCAAGCCTCAGCCAATCTTTAGATTCTGCTTACTTCACAATGAGATCCATTTTCAGACCTACAGCATTGTGGTCGATCCCAGAAGTTGTTGGAAATCATCAAAACAGTCCAAAAGTTTAAGTTCATATAATAACTCAAATTTAACACATATGCCCAAAGTAATCCAAAACCAGGGGTCCCAATGGGAGGAGGTGCAGCTTAAAGGGATAGTTCAAATTTTTTGTAGTTGGGTTGTATGAGATACTTTTACACAGTCAATGTATTACCTGCAGCAGATGACGGTCGGCAAACCCACAGTTTGGAGAAGAAGGCTGGAGTCCGACATAGGAGCTAAGCAATTTGGATGGGGGTCAGCAACAAAACATATTTAGCCACCTAAAAAAGTCCCACCTAAAAATAATAACAAATTAAGTGTACGCTATATGAGGGTATTTTTTTATTGCTTTACCATTCTGTCAGACAACCCATTCCAACTAGGAAGCTATCAACAGCTTTAGTTCCACAGCCACCAGACTTCATTGACAAAAACACACATTGGGCTTACTGAACACAGGAGCTACTGGTCTGCCACTGCCTTGATCAGTTAGTTTGTCTTATTGTGTGACTTTGATGAATTTGAACCAACCCTTCTAAAAAAAGTCACACACAAGAACAAAACAAAACTGATCAAAGCAGTGGTGGACAGCAGCTCCTTTGTTAAGCAATGTTGAATTACATTTTTTGGATAGCGGCCATATTGGTAATGTACAAATTAGAGAGCATAAATAAAATTATTTAAAAATAAATCATAAATCTATTCTTGTGTGCTTCTAATGCTTAAGAAAATAAAAAGACACAAAGTCTGCCAGAAGTGTTTCAAAAAACAAAAACAAACAAAAAAAACTTATTTTAGGCTGCTGCCATCCTGGAAATATGCAAATTAGGGGGCCTAAAAAAAGCATTCCAATATGATTCTTATGGTAAAAACAAACAAACAAAACAAAACAAAAAAATCAAACATAAAACAGACACCATGCTTGCATTTGTAGCTTTTCTGGTTCAAATGGTGAAATGGTTTTCAGAAGGCAGAATGTCCCTTCTACATATATTGAACTGAACTTTAACACAACATGAACTGTCTTAATTTTGTGAGCCAAGCTGCCCCACTAAATTACTTTCTCAATGGAGTCTTGCTTTGAAAAAAGCAATATAATACAGTTCAGCTATACTTCCCCATAGGAAACCACTGTCTGATGGAAAGTTAAATCAGGGAAAATACTTCAATACAGTGTACACTGAAAATGATACAGACTGAGCCACAGCAGTCCATTACTTCAGCCTGCTTCTCCAGACTGGGGGCATGCCAATAACCAATAATATTACACTGACTATGAAGAAGTACCTCATACAACCCCAAATATGAAGCCTTTAAAGGAAGGTTTGATTTGATTTGTCCACACATACATTACATTTTATTACATCATCAGTTTAAAAATAAAACGATTGAAAGGTATTAGGCCTACATTATTGGCAAAAATAATTTCACAATATCAGTTGGCATTTTTTATTACATTATTGGTTAGGATATTAAATTATTGGGTTTTGTTACATTTTCAATGAAGTTAAGAGCAAAGGTTGTTACATTTTCAGGAAATTATTACATCATTGGGTGTGATGTGAATCCCCCCACCCTCGGACCCCTCTACACTTTTTTTTTAATGTCAGGTTTACTTGCATTGCTGGTCCAAAATTGTGTCCACATCTTGGCAGTGTCCAGAAAGTAGCTGTGTTCCATTTCCTGGACTGCAGCTCAGGTGGGCTACATTTCCACTTACCTGCTAATAAATGTCAATGTGTTCACCTATTTTGTTTCCAGATCAGTGAAAATTCAGCCTACCTGGGCTGCTGCCCAAAAAATAATTTACAGCCTACGACCTCATGCAATGTGCATAATATGCTTTGTATAGATAGGAGGTACATGTTTATAATTGTATAATCAGCCTGACAAATGCACTCACATACTGGCACCACCTATTATGTTTACATCGGGCACTCTCACAGATATCATATGCCCGCCCACAGATTTATGTCTGTCAGGTCTGGATACCACTATCACCGAAAACAATGAGTTCCACTAATTCCAGGAACGTGTTTGTTTCAATTTGACTGAGCTATGACTCTGAAGGGGTAAAGAGTGCATTATCTGTTCATATCCTAATATTTGCATTCATTTACATTTTCTTGGAATACATTTAGGGCCTCTCATTTATTCTTGGGAATCACCATCTGACACCTTCTTGATCATATGTCAGTATCACCTGCACTCTTCTGTCATTAAGTGCTCTGTGAGTCAACAATTCAAGTCATGAGAGAAGGTTCTCATTAGATTTGAAGCATAAACTAAGCAGGTGGGCAGAAAAAACCCCCACTAACTGCTGATAAATCCACATTGGCCAGTGGAAGCTGGATATGAATATGTATCCAAGCTAACTGGAGGTGATATTTTCCTGAGCTGTATTTTTTTTCCTGGCCTGCTTCTCTGTAGTGTTTTGGTGACTCACTGTGTGCATAGTAGGTGGTATATAACTAGAAAGTGTAGTTTTGGAGTAAAGAGTGCCATCCTCCACCCACCCGCTGGGAAGCTCATTGTGTAAAGTGCACTTATGTTTGTGCTGTACTCCTCTTTCGTTTCACTGGCCCAAGCCCAAATATCCAAACCACACAAAGCTATACTGGATTAATGCCATTAATGACTCTTCTCATTGGAATCTGTCATCCATAACTGCTTGTTGGCTGGATGAAAGCCTTCCCTAAGATTGACTGAATACCAAAAGCCATGTACAGATAGAGGACACATGCTCCTCTCACACCTCTGGAGCTCTATTTTGGTGAACCCTGCAGCTCAGTGCAGACTGCAGTCAAATACACCCTCCCCAATGCAGCAGGAACAATGCACTTCTGGTAATTTGGCGGTCAGGTTCACCGCATATGCATCTTTATTGGATACTGGATGGGATCAGAAAGAATACATTGTCATACATTATATGTCGGCTTATCAGAGGCTCCAACAATCATGGTCAATCTTATTCACTACTTGTATCTCTTTTAAATTTAAGTTAGAGTATTTATAATAATTGGATTATTAAAATTTATTGGCTTAAGAAATACTGATATAGTTGGTCCATTGATCCCAATTACTGTATTATTAGTAACTGTGTGTACCTCTGCTGATCAGTGCTGGAATGTAACTAAGTACATTTACACAAGAACTGTGCCCAAGCACAAATTAGAGGTACTTTTCTTTATTTGAATATATATATTTGATCTTGTGCCACGTTGTCGTTGTACTAATTTTTATATTTGGATCCATGTGAACATTAAGTGAACTTTGAGTTATTCTAAGGTACATCCTCACCATGCTTTTCAATGCATTAATTTTCATTTATTGCTGTAGGCCTAAAGTGGTTCTTGCATTCTTCAACTTTAAAAATGCATAGCCTATCAATGTAAAAAAAACATTTTAACACTTTATCAACTAAAATGTCATACGTCTGTGACCTGGTGCCTTTTCCTCTGAAAACACCACTAGTGATAGCCACAGAAGTATTAAGTCTCCTTAGTGAGGCTAGCTGAGGATTACAAATCATCTGAGGAAAGTCTCAGAGGAAAATAGAGCATTTAATAGTGTGTGGACAAATTCATTTGCTTTCATCAGCAATGCTGCAAAGTTCAAAATAAACAAAAATAGCCCACTGCAGAAAAGCCACCTTGTGCTAAAACATATCATTGACTGCTCGTTTAGATCTGTTGGTAATGTCGATAGTCTATTATTAGGCTCAAATAGGTTTTGCAGCTCCAGACTAACCCCCTTTTGATAGTAATGTCATATGTGTTGTGCAAATTTGTAGGATATCATACGAACTGATGTGCATGCATTTTTGTCGTGTGAGTGTGAGTGTGTGTGTGTGTGTGTGTGTGTGTGTGTGTTTCATTTCATGTTAAAATATTTCATGGTTCCAGCTTGTCAAATCTGAGGAATTGTTGCTTTTGCATTTAATTATTTTATGTAGTTTAAATTATTATATTGAAATTAAATTATTATTCTTCCATCCAGGACTTTTACTTTTCATACTTATGTTTTGCTGATTATACTCATACTTTTACTTAAGTAGTATTTTCAATGCAGGACTTTTACTAGTAACAGAGTATTTTTACAGTGTGGTATTAGTACTTTTACTCCAGTAAATGACTTGAATACCAACTTGGATACTACAGCAGAACTTCTTTTCTTCTTAGAGCATTTTCCCGTGGCATCCCTCCAATTATTGAGTCTTTGCTTACTGTGCCACACCTGCCCTTATATACTGTTTAGGGGACATTACCTATGCCAATAGGTTATTTTTGTTCAGGTGGGATTCATCATTCACCACAAGAACAGTATTGGACAGTCCAAGAACATTTGATGCATCTGCTGACTGCTTTTATATTGTCTCTTACTAGAAAATTAAGATTAAAATATGAGAGAAAATTGGCAAATCTTAGGATGGTGAAGGACTGGCCCGGCTTACTCACCCCAACATTCTTATCCTAACTTAGCCAATTCCACTACTCTTGCCTAAACTTAACCAGTCCAACCAATGAAGGCAATGAGTAGTAGCCAGTCATAGGGAGAGTAGGGCAGGTCATTCCCTCACCATTCTAGGATTTGCAAATTTGCATACAGGAAGCAGGCCTTTAAATGGTGATGGATGATGAAGAGAGCCTGATTGTATTTTAACAACCTCTTTGATCATCTAACTGCTCATGATTTTTGCCCTGTCAGAGGTCTTCATAGCGGAGTTCCTGCACTCTCAAAACTCAGCATTTAACTTGATGTTATTAAATTGAAAATAAACCACTCAGACTCAGTTTGTATGAAACAGGAATCTACCTTTGATTGATAGGCTTAGCTTAAATGGACACCATCTACCCTTAACGGTGAGACTGTGTTGCCAGTTGTCTGAGTTGGGTTTCTTAATATTAGTGTCTTGAGACTCTGACATTCTGTGAAATGTATATGCAGTATATAAATTATCAATACATGCTGAGAAATAATCTGAGGTCCAAGGTCCTTTAGTGGCTGTTCTAAAGCTACTTCTTATCCAAGTTGGCATAAAGGTTCACTTTATTAATTTGAGTGCACAGAAAAACTAGAATAACCGCCTCACAGTTGTGTGCCTTTGCCAAACAATCACATTGCAGTTTATATTCATGTCTGTCCAGACTCATATAATATTACAGTGAAGACTTTGAAGGAGTTTAATAAAAAAGGTATTAAGTATTTTTGGTGGAACAGAAGTTATCTCTGTATTGATAGCAGTGATACCAGTGAATCATTTCCAATGAGAAACATGCCGTCTTCAGATAGATAATATTTTTACAGAGAAATACTGAGGACTAACAAAGAGCTTTATCACCTGGTGCAACAACTATCACCTGAAGCTCAATATGAGCAAAAACAGTGAGCTGCAATGCTACTAACTTGAAAACATGGATGCTTCATACACATCTTCAAGATGCACATGGCACAGAAACATCCATGTTCCAGAGTGTAGGTTCTTTGCAGCAACATCCACATTTGCAGAATTGTCTGCTGTCTGGCTACAACTTTGTCCTGTTCCTCTGGTAGTCCACTACAGGATAACCCTATATATATATGTATATATATATATATATATATATATATATATATATATATATATATATATATATAACCTTCATTAAAGACTTGGGAAATCATTCTGACTATGAACAAAGACTTTAAAAACAAACAATAAGCAAACAAAGGATCATCATGCATAACAAATGATAATGGCAATATATAATCACACACAGTAGCTATACAGCATGATAAACATGTTATGGTGTAGATGTAGAGTTAAACACATTTACACTCAATTAGAACTAGATATGAAGATCTGAAGGCACTTAAACAGCCATAAGGGTGGCAAAGTGTCTGAGTTTAAGGTCTTTTTGCAGATCATTCCATGTATAAGGTGCACTGTTCCTAGTTCAGTTCTGATTGAGTGAGTGGAAGCATCTGTATGCTTCTGTATCCACAGATGATTTATCATTTGGTAAAATCATCACTGGACATTTCAAGGCTTTTTCCTCTGCATGCTCTTTGTCTTCAAACAAAGAGAGCTAGGTGACACCCATCTCCACATGAGGTCTCACCTCACACCTCAGTGAGACACAAGTCTCACAACTTGATTGGACAGTACTGTTACAGTGACATGCCCCTCTGTGATGTCACCAAACTCTGTAGAAGGTCTGCTCCCTCCAAGCCTTCTCTTGCTCCAGCTGTTGAACAGCAAACACATCTTTCCAGCTGGGCCTGGACCAGCCCAGATGCTCAGGCCCTTGCTCCTTGCCCCAAACCACTAAAGGGAGGGCAATTGATCACAGACTCTCTGACCTGAACTGGAAAGGTAGAGGTGCAAGCACAAGGTTTGCAACTAGCTTTCCAGCAACAAAGTGAGTTAGCATCCAGCGTCTAACTCTGCTAAACCCTGAGCGACCAGCTTCCTCTGAGTTTCACCTTTGGAACAAAGGACCCAGCAAAGACTGCACCTGGAACCACCTTCCCAGCCTTCTTCTGCCGGCTAACAAAGCAGTACACCACCGAGTGACTCTTTCCTCCATCCATTCAAGGATCAGTAATGTAACAACTGGGCATAGCTTATCACAGCTTTACAGGCTAAGCAAGACTGTTTGACTTGTTGTATGTGATTTGATGCTGTTCACTGAGTTATTGTTGTGATAGTTTTCAGTTAGGTCATTGATTAGTTGGCTTCGCCAAAGCTAAGTGTTTAGTTTGCTAATACTGTTCACAAACAGATTCTTGCACACAACTAAACAATCTCTGCACTAATCCAGACCGTTTGCAACACAAATCACATTGACATAGACTCATTAACAAATAGGCTTTCAACAGAGCTACACCCAAACAGGCATCTCAAAGTTCCCGCTTCTTTTCCTTTGTCTTTGTCCTGACCACACGGTCAGACAAACACCTCCCCCAGCCTGAAGCCAGCTTTCGGCCATCTTGTAGTTCCCTGTTGTCAGCCATTTTGTTTTGTGGGCCAAACAGCTCTTTGATCACCACACCCACCTTTGTCTTTCTCTTTTCTCTCTCTCTCTCTCTCTCTCTCTCTCTCACACACACACACACACACACACATATACACACCAAGCTTGTATATAGTTAGTTAGAATTTGTGTGTTTTGGTTTGCTTTGCTAATTTGTGAATAAATATAATTCTTTGGAATCATACCTGCTGTCTGTTTAATGTTGCACAAGAGTGAATGAATAGTCAACCTCTGCTGCGTCAAGAACTCTGAAATCCTTCAGGCGTTACTGTTCATTTTGGTTGTTGTCATTAATTTAATTATTAATCAAAACTCCAAATTAATAGTTTAGCGTATTTTATGAGACTGATATCTTTAACTGGCTATCATTTTTCCCTTTACGGGAATGGTGCCCCACAAGGTGATTTAATGTTAATTAAGTCACATTATTTAACATACTTATTAATCATTAATAATAATAATTAATTATTTCCGATAGCCAGTTAAATCCCAACATATTTGGTGCCCCTTGGTGAGAACTAATATGTTGATCTCGACATTTTGGTGCCTCCGCGTGAAGCCCGAATTTAAATCCTAACAGATATCACATCAAGGTTTTTGGCTGCAGGTTTGACATTAGCAAATAGGAGGCCAAAAACAACAAGGAGCCAAGGATGGGGCCTTGGGGAACACCACAGGTCAGAGGGGTAGCAGAAGAGGAGGCATTGCCAATGGTGACTGAGAAAGACCGGTTCTGTAAATATGATTTGAACCATTTTAGGGCAGCATCCCTGATGCCAACCCATTGTTGAAGGCGATTCAGTAGGATCGAGTGAACAACGGTTTCAAAAGCGGAGCTCAAATGTGAAATAATTAAAATGGAACAATAACCATTATCAGCTGTGAGTGAAAGGTCATTTGTAATTTTAATCAGAGCAGATTCAGTGGAAAGACATGCACAAAAACCTTATTAAAACTTGTCAAAAACATCACAAGTATGCATTAAAGAAGTCAACTCAAGATAAACAGTTTTCTCTAAAGCTTTATAAAAATGGTAGTTTAGAAATGGGTCTAAAATTAAAAAAACAAAACAGAGGGGTCAAGGCTCGGTTTCTTGAGAAGTGGGTTCACGACTGAATGCTTAAGACAGGAGGGTCACAGCCAGTGGATAGAGAACTGTCCTACGCACTACTACCACACACACAGAAACATATTAAGATATACATATAGTGCAAAATAGTGAGCACAGGAGTGGAAATACAGGTATCAACGCTGATGTTGTGATGTTGAAGTAGTAGCCTTGAACAGGTGCTCAGCTGTCACTACAGTAGGGCGGAGCACAGTGACGCGCGGTGGTGTGTGCTGTGATTCAGGTAGTGCAGCACATAAACACAGTGTACTGTAGTAGGACACATGTTCACTGAGAGCCAACGGCCAGTTTATTGCCCCTTTATTTCTCTTTCCCTTAGTGATAATGGTTTAGGTGAACCACCATAGACAATACATGCACAGATGTTGAGACACATCCACACAAGTAAGCTGTGACACACACGCGCACACACACACACACACACACACGCACACACACACACACATGCACACAGGCTGAAGCCCATTAAAGAGCCTGACAGGCTGAGTTACAACGATTTCACTCACTCATCTGATGTGACAGTGTTGCTTGGTTATGAGCGCTTAGGGAGAATTTACTGGCCTTCCCCCCTTTCCATCATACAGTCACCAGCAGGCCCAGCATCAGAATTCAAAGAACCACTCCTATAATTTACTGTATATGTGTGTGTGAGTATTACTGTGTACTGTGTTTCTATTAGTGTGTGTGTGTGTGTGTGTGTGTGGGAGTTGATGTTGGGCTGGTGGTGAGGATTACCTGTTTTATCAAATGTTCTCTCTACCAAAAAGTGCAACCTGTAATGAGAGATTCATAAAACAGAGCGATTAATCAAATGGTTTCATGTGTAATTAATAAACCAAGCTCTCCAAAGATATGTTATTTGTTATTAATAACTACTGACTGAAAGTGTAACCCGATGATGAGTGATGATAAAAGACAATGACATGTGTCCTCTCCTGTATGCTGCACATAACAAACTACCCCTAAGCAGAGTATAAATAAGACAGGTACAATTACTATTTCATTATTAATACATAATTTATGTGTATATACAATGATAACATAGAGGCCTTGGGCGACTGAATCACAGCCGTGTTGATATTCAGTACACCAGCATTCCCTTGAGTGTGACATTGCTTTTCTAAAGCAGTTATACATGCACCATTTATTAGTTAACAATATTAAGTGAAAACATGAGTGACAGGCAAAACATATTTATTTCATATTTAATGGGATTCAAATTAACCTACAAAGGATCACAGCTCTTATGATTCCCCTTTAGCATCAGTGACAGCTTGCTGTCTTTATTAATAGCTGTGGACAAGGCTCTGTTTTCTCAGGTGGTAAAGCTGCCCATTCTTCTTGTCAAAAAATGTCCAGGCCCTTTAAATTCTTGGATATCCTTGAATGAACTGCAAGTTTGATATCTTCCCAAAGTGGCTCAATGGTATTAAGATCAGGAGACTGTGATGGCCACTCTAGAACACTCACCTCTTGCAGCTGCATCTATACTGACGGGTCAACTTGACGTTGTGTGTTGGGAGGTCCAAGTGCTTCCCATGTGCAGCTCCCAGACTTAGATCCACTTCCACTTCCACTAGTGTACTTTTTGTCATAGGTTGTGTTGACTCCTCTCCAAACATACTAATTGTGGTTGTGAAAAAAAATAAAAATCAGTTTTGGTCTCATAACTACTAACTACTTTGTTTTAGAGGTGTTGAGGCTTGTCAAGAAGCTGTTTTGCATATTGTAATTGGAATGCATGATCTGTGACATGATCAAAAAAAGACTGGCCAGTTCAAATTTGGCCAGGGATATGTATATTTGTGAGCACAACAGTACTGTTGATAATTTACTCTTATGTGATAATTTTTAACCCTGATTGAGTTAGCCCTAGTCCACACATAAACAATACTTTTAAAAAATGGGTTTCCCCCTTCCTTCATTCTCATATCAAAAATCCTGTTCACACAAGCAGTGTCTCAAAAATCACCCCCCAATGAAAAGGCAAAACCACATTTGAACCACTGCCAAGAGCATTAAACTATACCCAGGTTGTCAAATACTGGCACTTCGTCACACCCCTCAGCATCTCATAGTAATGCACAGGGCATCCTTTAGTGTATGTGATGCACAGTTGTAACACATAGTAACATGTGCTTAATGTTGTAAAATAGTCCAAGTTAGATAGGCAACAAAATTACTTGGTTAGGTTTGGTAATGTTTATTACCTAATGTATGTCATTGCATAATGTCCATACATAAGTGCATAACATTAAATCAAAATAACACTGACTTTTAGTTCACACAGGACACAAACTGTAGTCTCCTGGATGAAAGTCCTGTTTTGTTTGATCCATAGGCTCTACATGAGTTACTCTCAGTGTCAAATATTGGATGGGACACATTGGAGTTAGTTCACTCATAAACACATTAAAGGGTGCCTTTGACCTCATTATCACACACCAAGAGCAGTAACAAAGCAGTAGTGTTTAACACCCTCGAAATGAAAGCAGTCTTCAGAACACATGCTGCACATGTACAGAATTGGACCAATCCTCCTCATATTGCCAGGGTAAGTATGAATGGTGCCTTTGTGCCAAGAACACAGTAGGCAACACAATGCCAGAGAGAAAAAAAAGCCACAGGTGGGGATCAATGAGGTGTAGAGGCATTCTTCAAAACTTAAGGTATTATTGTTGTGATAGTTTTCAGTTAGGTCATTGATTAGTTGGCTTCGCCAAAGCTAAGTGTTTAGTTTGCTAATACTGTTCACAAACAGATTCTTGCACACAACTAAACAATCTCTGCACTAATCCAGACCGTTTGCAACACAAATCACATTCCTCCCAAACGGTAGGAATTTAAAACTTGACAGAAAGATTTAATATCCATCTGTCGGTACTGTTACTTTCAAATGCACACCTTCTTGCAGAAATGCACACAGTATCTTTCCTAATGCTGACATACAACAGCAGCAGACAGCCGCTCTGCTGTCCTCTCTGCTATGTTCACATTTTAGAGAATTCAAGTAATATTTTCTCCATTAATTATGTATTATTTCACCCACCTTGTGCTACACTAAAAAAGAGTTTCATAATGGTGTTGTACTGGTAATGTTGTTGCAAAAAAACATGAATCAATCTCAATACTCGCTCCCTGAGTTTGAATGCGGGCAGTTCTTGTGCATTTAAAATAGAATCCTGCAGTTTTAAGAGTGGACATTAAGAGTGGGGCAGCTGTGGCTCAGAGGTAGAGCGGGTCGTCCACCAACTGAAAGATCAGCGGTTCGATCCCGGGCTCCTCCAGGCTGCATGTCGAAGTATCCTTGAGCAAGATACTGAACCCCAAATTGCGCCTGATGGCTGTTCCATCTGTGTGTGAGTGTGTCAAAACTGAGTAGCAGGTGGCACCTTGTATGGTAGCTTCGGCCACCAGTGTGTGAATGTGTTTGTGAATAGGTGAACGTGACTCGTAGTGTAAAAAGCGCTTTGAGTGGTCACTAGATGACTAGAAAGGCGCTATACAAATGCAGGTCCATTTACCATTTACATTGGTTGTTAGTTAACTGAGAAGACACGGCCTTTGGCTGCATTTGGCTGAACTTTCAATGCCCTTTGTACCCCGCACTAGTCCCTTCATTCAGCACAACTTTCTCACTCGCAAATAGCCTAATTAATCCTAAAAGTTTATCTCCTGCATGGGAGATACACTGTGCGATCCAAAACCCATACTACCATACTATTTCAGTATGCCAGAAAAAGATTTAGTATGTCCCAATACATAGTACGTTAAATGCAGTGTGCCAAAAATACCAGGATGTTCTACAATCAGTCTGATTTTGCAGCATTCTTTTCTGACTATTCTGACCGACAATTCTCTGCGCAGCAGAAGATACATCACATTGACTGAGCCGCGAACAGATGTCAGTTTGACAGCTCGTTGACAGCTGATTGACAGCTGTCAGAAGTCGCAGTGATGGATGACAATGCATTTAAGTAACTGATGACTAGTAGAATATTATTAATAAGAATATTAATTGTTTAAGTCAACAAAATAATTATAAATATCACAAACAACAATAGGATATAACTACAAAAATAACAATGACAGAGAACTGCAGATGTAATTTCACTGTTGCAAATATAATATGTTAAAATCTACAATCTGTGCACTTAAAACTTTAAAGTAAACTACATACATTGCAAAGTAACAGCAGCAGAGCTTTCTGGATTGATCTTCATCTCTGGCAAACTTGGTGAGTGCCGTTTGTTTTGTCTCCAAGGTAATGGATATAAAAGCAAGAGGGTCAAATTTCAGGGCTTAATAATACGAGAAAGTAATGTGTCCCGATTGTGTGCATACTGCATGCAACAGTACATACTTTTTCAGGTCATCTGCAGCACCTGCTAAAAGTAAAAAGTGTGAGATTCGGAATGCACCCAATATATCCCGTGTAGGGGATAATAGTTCCTATGAAAAAATAAAGTTAGGTTTTTGCCAACATTGCCTGCAAAAATGTATTTACAGGCAATTCATTTTTTTCACCTTGCTTCTCTGGGCTTATGTACAACGCTCATTAACATTTTGCTTTGTTGGTAAGCTTATTTATAACCACCCTAGTTGGTACCTAATGCTCACTTGCTATACGATTTCTCTATTGTACTTCATATAAGAATACTCACCCACCTTGTTTTTTTAATTCTGAAAAACAACAAGCATTTTGACACTGCGTATTTTACACTGGGGAATTTACTGTGCACTGTATGTCAGTAGTTTATGTTCCTTAGGGTACAACAAAACTGGGACAATCTCTCTAGTAATTCCAGTCAAGGTCAGATGAAAAATGGGAGTTGTTATTTCTTGATCTCCATTGGGAAACTGTCTTTTCACACACGTTTTTTACACACCTACTGTGTGGGGAGGTCACAGGTCACAGGCAGCTACAGTAACACAGCTGATAGAGCAGGACAGGCCAAAAGAGGTGTTGCCTCAGGGCGTTACCCTAAGAACCAGAAGATCATTTCACCCATACAGATAAATTGACCAGAAAGAGGAAAATCTGATTTTTTTTCTGCATCATGATAAAAAATTAAAAACATAAAACAAAAAGGAGATGGCAGTCATACTGTAATTTCTGTTGCTGTCATTAAACTTAATATGTGCATGAACAGCACAACAGTATGTCTCATTTCCCATTTTAATACCGCATTCCTTTCCAAAAAAGGCATTTTTCCATCAGGTAGATTGAATGGAACATATAATACACAGAATGTGGAAATGCAATGAATAAAAATGTAAAAAATGTATAAATAGGGAAGACCTTCACAAAACCTTAAAGGGATAGTGCACCCAAAAATGAAAATTCAGCCATTATCTACTCACCCATATGCCGATGGAGGCCCTGGTGAAGTTTTAGAGTCCTCACATCCCTTGCGGAGATCGGCGGGGGGAGCGGCTAGCAATACCTAATGGCAGACAGCGCCCCAGACTAACGTCCAAGAACACAAAATTGAATCCACAAAGTATCTCCATACTGCTCATCCATAGTGATCCAAGTGTGCTGCAGCCGCGACATAAAAAGTTGTTTCGAAAAACGTCATATGAACTCTGTTTTTAGCCTCACTGTAGCCTGTAGCTCTGACTGCTTCTCTGTGCTCCGCGCTCATGTGTGCGCGCCTGGGCGAGACCAGCGAAAGCATGAGCTTTGCTCACCCGTGTTTACATCACATGACACGTGCACTGCAGGGGGAGACAACAGTAACCACAGAGCTAAAATATCATTTGCACTTCGGTCTTTTAGCAAAGGACAGCCCAACATGTCTGAAGACTTTGAAATTGAGGAGGAACAGCATTTCTTAGTTGAGCCGTATTTGTTTGAGCCTGAGTATACGGACGGAACTCAGGCTACTGGACGAAGCAGCCGCCGCAGCTCATGAGCCTCAGCCAGCCACAGAATACTGGAGTCGAGCACTGGAAACCTGGTGGTGTAGTTGTTTCGAATGCAAAGCAATGCCAACGGATGAGGAAAGTCTTTGCTGCTCAGACTGGGAACTGGTGATGCCTGTACTTGAGAATCTGGACATCAGTACTGACGAGACTGTTGCTCTTCAGAGACTGTGCATCACCGATCACCCTGAGCGTGCACACGTGAGCACAGTGCACAGAGAAGCAGTCAGAGCTACAGGCTACAGTGAGGCTAAAAACAGAGTTCATATGACGATTTTCAAATCAACTTTTTATGTCGGGGCTTCAGGACACTTGGATCACTACGGATGAGCAGTATGGAGATACTTTGTGGATTCAATTTTGTGTTCTTGGACGTTAGTCTGGGGCGCTGTCTGCCATTAGGTGTGCTAGCCGCTCCCCCCGCCGATCTCCGCAAGGGATGTGAGGACTCTAAAACTTCACCAGGGCCTCCATCGGCATATGGGTGAGTAGATAATGGCTGAATTTTCATTTTTGGGTGCACTATCCCTTTAAGAAAATCCCACAAATTTCTCTCCCTTTCTCCATTTCTATTGTTAAAAGTAAATTGATAGGCAAATAAAACAGATTTGTAAATGGCTAAATGCATGGTAAGCATGTTGAATGGATTCAATTTCAATTTCAATTTTATTAATAAAGCCCAATATCACAAATCACAATTTGCCTCAGAGGGCTTTAGGGCATACGACATCCCTCTGTCCTTCACCCTCACAGTGGATAAGGAAATACTCTAAATAACCCTTTAACGTGAAAAAAAAAAAAAAAAAAACCTTTCAGGGTCATTGCTAAATTTAAGAAAACAAAGCTGTTGGTTTTTCTCCATGGAAGTTAACATTGCACATTTTATAGGCTGATTCCAGCCTCATTGTGCTTTTAACAATCAACTGAACAAACAAAATTAATATGAATATGTAAAATCTTAGTTTGCTCTGATTACCTGACCCGCTTAACTGTTTCATGTTTCTATTGGTGGTCAACAAATGGTATAGCCCAGTGGTTCCCAACCTAGGGGTCAGGACCCATTCAGGATCCCAAAACAAATCAAGAGGTTTTCAATAGGAACTGATAATCTATTTCAATAATGAGTCCAACAGACCAAAAGTCCCATGGCCAGGAACAGGCAGAAGTAGCTGAGACTTGATGGCAGCATAGAGATCTAGCAGAAGAAAGAGGAAAGGTGGCTGGTACTAGGGGAGCTGTGTGTCAAGCAGGTGAGGAAGTGGACAGGTGGGCAAGTGGGAAATGGAAAAGACTTCAATGTTTCATAATAAAGGGCCTGGGGGAGGTGAGAATGTGTGAGGCTGAAGTGAGAGACAGACAATATTCTCATGGGATTGAGCACCACCACCAAAAAGGTACTTTTCACTGGTACCCTCTTTTTAGGTGTGTCTTTTTCTACCCTTTTTTTTTTTAAAGAAATTCCTTTTATTAACTTAAAGTAGGGGCAATGGATCATTTTATAATAATACTAATTATCAAATGACAATGTGAAAATACATTCTTTTATATTGACATGGGTGTTCTGGTCTTAAGAACAGTTATTAATCATCCGATGCTCAGTCATGACCAATCTATAGCAAAGAAGTTCAGTAACAAAGCACCACTCAGGTTCAGATTGGGCCATTCCTTCCAATTACTCCCTTACAGGTTCCTCAGTTGTTTTCCTTGTAGTGTTATAGAGTCTTTAGGGGGAACCCTTTCCAGGACCCCACTCCAGAGACTATTAGACCGCTTCATATCATTCGGTGCATTGGCACAAAAGTCAGAGACTTTCTCTCAGTGACACGCAGTCATAGGGAGAATAGTCTTTCATTCTCAAGGGAGAACTCAGTCCACTCACCCCCTTTGGTTGAGTAAATATGACTACAAGAAACATAAACTTTTAATTTAAGGACTAATTTCAAAGAATTAAGGACAACGAAAAGCAGGTATTTTAAGTTAAAAAAAAAAATCCTTTACTACCCATAATGACGTGGTTTTGTGCCTAAAACCTGACTAAGCGTTAACCACAGCATTGTTAAAACATGAAGTTTCAGCATAACCACTACATAACACTGCAGAAATGTAACCTATCCGTGGTATGCAGAAACATACAATGCCAATATTTTTTCTGGCGACTGGGTTGTTGCAGCTCATTGTTTATCTTTCCAACTGCAACTTTACTGTTTTGGTTCACTCTCACTGTTCTCATAGTGTCATTTCCAGCAGCAGCAGGCAGCTGTTTTCAGTAAAAGCACTCAAAAAAACCTTATAGTGGGTACCTGCTCAACACCAAACCAGCAGAACAACACAGTTAGCTAATAGTAGGGCTGGGCGATAAATCGATTTTATCGATTAATTCGAATTTGTAGTTTAGGCCGATTTGTTTTAATGAAAATCGAGTTTCTATTTAAAATCCGCCACCGCCACTCCACGCTGGGCTCCCATAGTTCAGAGTGGGCTCACCCCTCCCCCCCACGCGCTTGACACACAAACAACATGGCAGCGAGCGGGGAAGAACTCGTTCTCAAGAAAGGGAACGAGTTCTTCAGCGCTTTTATGTGCACACCTGTGTATGTGTCTGTGTGCTCACCTGCGTCTGTATGTGTGTGTGTGTGTGCGCATCAGGGCCGAACTCCACCACGCGCGACACAGAGAGCAGAGGAGGATTTTAGACGCGCACCATGTAGGTACATAAATGACATGCCGTTGTGTAAATAAGATAAATTAAGTGTTACCAACGCCAAGCTGGCTGACCCCCGAACCGTAGTAAAGGGACCTCCGAAGACCATTAGCTCCTTTAGCTTGTGTTAGCTCGTTGTGGCAACAACACATAAACAACGGGACTTTGTCTGCATTAAAGAACGGCACTTTATTTTCAGCACTGCAGGGATGATGCACAGCCTCTGTCATCAGTGTCTGACTTTTACATAGAGGGAAATAACTCAAAAACAGCATGCAGAACTGCGTAGGCTTCTTCACTGTGGCTGCTCGATGTAAACAACATAACACATGCCTCACTTTCTTCCTGGGGCGCATCCATCTGACGTCACACACCACACCCAGCGCACTAACGTCTTATACCTCTTAGATCAACTACACACACACACACACACACACACACACACACACACACACACATACACACACACAAGCCACACACATCAGGCTCAGCCTGTAACATAAGGCTATTTAGTTTGTTTAATAAAAGGACAAGATATAGACCTGTTCTATAGTAAAGGTAACCTTAAATGACTTCTGTTGTGATCCAATATGATGGTAGGGGAAACACTGCTGTATGATAAGAAAGGGGTCTGGTGGAAAGCGATCACGGATGCAGTCGCCATGTATATTGCAAGAGATGTAATGCCCATATATAGGCTACCGTGGAAAAGCCAGGGTTTATTCACATGCTGAAAGTTTTGGACTCCAGGTATGTGCTACCGGGCCGCAAATTTTTTTTTTTTAACTAGGAGGGGAAAAAAATCGATTTAAATCGTGAATTGGATTTTTTGTGAAAAAAATCAGAGATTTTTTTTTAGGCCATATCGCCCAGCCCTGGCTAATAGTGGAGCGTTTAATGGCTTAAGATCCAGATATATCACCTAGGAGTTGGTAGAAACCAAATATAGAGCTAAAAGAGAGTCAGTTTTTGGTTTATATTCATTACATGGACACAAACACAACTTTTAATGGATATTGTTTCTCTATAAATGTGTAAAAAAGCAACAGTTTGCTGACAAGCCATGTTAACCACGTCAGTGTTGTGTTGTGTGGAGGAGGGCCCATTAGGTTTAGGAAAAGAAACATCGTAAGGAAGGACCTTAAAATCACTCAACGTTTACTCAAAGTCCACATGGATCCGAACATGCATCTCCAAGTTGGAGGCAAAAGTCATTTTTTTTTGTGACCCATCCACCATCCCAACCTGTCTTCTTACAAGTACGTGGGACAGCTTCCTTGTTTGCTGCCGTCAGCGCATTGGTCACGTGAATGCAGCCTTGTATATATACGAATTTAAGTGCATTGCTTTTCACAGGAAAACATACAAAACATTTGTAAGAGCAATCTGAAATCAGTGATTCCCACAAGTGAAAAAGTAAAGGTTAGGGCAGAGTAAAAGTAAAGGTTACAATAAAACTCTGCATACACACACCTGGAAATCAGTGTAAACACTATTTCACATTTTGAGCGGTGGGATAAAGGTGTTGGTGTGCGTCTGCCCGTACATACAATACACTCCTCAAGGACAACAAAAACATACATGTGCAGTGAACCTTTCTCAAGGACAATCCACAGAGGAGAGCCACTCAAAGCTTTTTTCTTCTCTTTAAATAAACCTTCTCTGTAGTATTTCCATATCCATCACTTCTGCAAACAACCTCTTACAGCCTTGGGAGCATATACAAGAAGAAATAACAAAATTCCTGTTTTTCACCCCTTGTGTGTGTGTGTATGTACATATGTGTGTTATAGTGGTCACACCTGAGCCTCCTTAATGTCTGCATTCAGTTTTACTTTGATTTATTTGTGCATCTGTTTGTCCTAATGGCCCAAATTGTTGCCTCTCAAATCAAAATGGTTAAAAAACAACATGTGAAAAGAAAATGTGTGTATTTGGCTGCAGATTTAATATTTCAACATGCAACATGAAAAAAGGTCTTCAAAAGCTTCCAGTTTCTGAGGATTAATGTTTGAGAACAAATTGTTAATGAAATTCAAAAGATGTTCTTGAAAACCTGGATGTGAGATCAGAGTTCACCATCAAAAACTACAGCAGCCTTCGTTACTCTCTGTGTGACTTCAATTCCCTTAGGGAAGCTGTAAAGAAAGCTTGTTGTTTTGCAGGAAGCTGCTGGGAAACGCACGCACACGCACACACATGCATTTACTGAAAAGGTTAGCTGTGACACGTTTCTTGGCATTTTCGAAGCAATAAAACCCCATCAAGCGAACACAGCCATGTGTGACCAACATAGCTGCTCGGCTGTTGCCCTACACACTGCTGCTGAGCACCAACAGCTGAAGGATTCCTGAGGTGTCGGAGCTGAAACTCATGCCAGAATAAAAAAAAAGGAGAAGGAAGAAGCCAATAAACCAGGAGAAGTGAACACAAAGTATTTGGACTTGGCAACTTCACCTGTCGGCGGCTCAAAATGACACCAAGAGATAACTCTTTGAAGAAAAATGAGCTTCAATATTCTGAAATCTTGTTAGGTGACATCAGTGAATTGCAGACAGCATGTGGACCAAATCAGACAGTCTGCCTTCTTATAACAGAAGCCAAAGAGTTAAGAGAAGCAAAAGATCTGACACAGATGAGGACACCTTCTTGTCAACAGAACACTCACTCACTGCTGATTAGGACCTCTTTTAATCCAGACTTAAAGGAACGTTCCCTTAAAAAGCAACTTTGGTTGTGTTTTTGTTGTTTAAGCCATCAGTTCTATTAGTTCTGATCACATCCTACTCAACACAGTATGGAGCAACAAACACACACAGATCAGATGATCAGACAGGTTGCCAACAAGCTAACAACTTATCCAGATTATCTAAACCACTTGACTTGCTGGTAACACTTACAGTGAGAGCATCTGAAATGTCAGCAACAGAGTTGTAAACTTAAGTCTCCTAATTAGAGCTAAATGTTAACATCAGATTGCTAACATGCTTACAGTGACAATGCTAGCATGTGTTTAGCTGGTTTACCATGTTTACCATCTTGATTTTTGACATAATAAAATCAATATTAGCACTAAACACATAGTACAGCTGAGGCTGATGAGTATTGGACAAAGTCAAATTCAGACCTGCTGATAGCAAGATATGTGGTCAGGAAATGAATGCTATCCAGTGGTTGTTGACATATTTCTACAGCAGAATGTCAACCTTCTGAAGGTGTTGGAGAAAAGTAATCACTGTCAGTAAGAGCAGCCCATTTTGAGCCCCAGGTCATCAAATACAGGCACGTTGTCATGCCCCTCAGCATGTGACATCGACACCAAAATTCTCCTTTAGCATCTTTATGAAATGCACCAAGCTTTCAACTAACGACAAGAGAAGAAGAAGTTGCACATTACAAATCCATGTTTTTCTGACACTGCTCATTACAGATGGACTTCTAACAACAGTGGCTAATGCAAAAATGCAAATGGCCAGTGTTTCGTTTGTATGTTTTGAGCTACTGTACAAATATTGGGGTACAACAAAGCAACTCCATTATCAAGGCTCCACTCCCTATGTAGATATAAACAGCCCATTATTTAGGTGATTACATACAAAAGGGAATTCTTTTTTCATTATATTATATGTCACAGTCTGCTTGTCTGCCTCACCTACTCCTGGTAAATTTCCATTCACCTGCACCCTGCTAGCCAGCCATGCCCCCTCATCAAGACAACTCCTCTCACCTGCCTCCACAGCTGCAGCTCAGCCAATCTGCCTGGTATAAAAGCCTCTCCAGCACACATACTCTCTCAGCCTGATTGTTCTTCAACGTCATGCAAGACATT
Source organism: Epinephelus lanceolatus (assembly GCF_041903045.1). NCBI lineage: Eukaryota > Metazoa > Chordata > Actinopteri > Perciformes > Serranidae > Epinephelus > Epinephelus lanceolatus. Next base: position 5,705,368 of record NC_135740.1, read on the forward strand.
CCAGCATTCCTTACCTGCCTGATCTCCTGTTATTGTCCCTGCCTGCCTCTGACCCGTCTACGTTGTCTGATTCCCAGTAAACTCCCCAACCTTCTGTCCCTGACCACGAGTTCTGCCTCAGCATCTCTGGTTTCCGTCTGTCTGTGGCTGTGTGGTGTTTTCCTGCCACAGCGTTTCAGCGTGAGTGCTTTCACCTACCTGTGTGCCCCTGAACCCAGAGACTGTGTGGGCTCTGAGCCCGAAGAATGAACCATTAATTGTATTTCTTTGTCAGCTCAAGTTTTCTGTTTATTCTGTGTTCGAATAAAAGTCATTACCAACTGTCACTGAGTGCTGCATTTGGGTTCAGTCACACCCGTTACAGTACAATCTGGCCAGAAGTGAACTGGAGATATGCCACTAGGAACACTGACAGAGAGGCAGCCTTATCATTAGCATGCCAGGAGGTTTCCTTGAGGCCTTTAAGAATCTGTTACCTAGTTGGATTGAGAACTTTCTGAGCACTCCTGACTCTCAGCCCGCACTTGAGTCAGTTAGGCTCGGGGTTGTTAGCCTACAACCTTCACATCCTGAGCCGACCCCAGCTGTCAACCCGTTCTTGGGAACTTGCCTGACCCTGGGAGGTCCTCGGAGCCTCAACCAGACTACCAGACGTGGGAAGAAATCCCGAGCCTGTCCTGCCAGCAACCAAGCCAAGCCTCAGTCCCAGTTACCCAGCATCCAGCCAGTCCCTCAATCTGTTGTCCTGGCTGATGCCACTCCTGTTCCCGCATCGGGGATCCCGGTGGGTGCCACTCCTATTCCGGCGTCAGGGGTCCTGGCAGATGCTACTTCTGTTCCAGCGTCGGGGATCCCGGCAGACGTCACTCCTGTTCTGACATTGGGGGTCGTGGCGGGTGCCACTCCTGTTCTGGCGTCAGGGGTCCTGGCAGACATCATTCCTGTTCCGGCGTCGGGGATCCCAGCAGACGTCACTCCTGTTCCAACGTTGGAGATCCCGGCTGACGCCACTCCTGTTCCAACATTGGGGGTCTTGGCAGACGTCACTCCTGTTCTGGCGTTGGGGATCCCAGCAGACGTCACTCCTGTTCCAACGTTGGAGATCCCGGCTGACGCCACTCCTGTTCCAACATTGGGGATCCTGGCTGACATCACTCCTGTTCCGGTGTCGGGGATCCCAGCAGACGCAAATCCTGTTTCAACGTTGGAGATCCCGGCTGACGTCACTCCTGTTCCAGCGTCGGGGGTCTCGGGGGGTGCCACTCCTGTTCCGGCGTCAGAGGTCCTGGCAGACGTCACTCCTGTTCTGGTGTCAGCGATCCCAGCAGACATCACTCCTGTTCCAACATCGGGGGTCTTGGCAGACGTCACTCCTGTTCCGGCGTCAGGGATCCCAGCTGACGTCACTCCTGGTCCGGAATCGGGGGTCTCGGCGGGCGCCACTCCTGTTCCAACATCGGGGGTCTTGGCAGACGTCACTCCTGTTCCGGCGTCGGGGATCACAGCTGACGTCACTCCTGGTCTGGTGTCGGGGATCCCGGCAGACGCAAATCCTGTTCCAACATTGGAGATCCCGGCTGACGTCACTCCTGTTCCGGCGTCGGGGGTCTCGGGGGGGTGCCACTCCTGTTCCAGCGTCAGGGGTCCTGGCAGACATCACTGCTGTTCCGGCGTCAGTGATCCCAGCAGACGTCACTCCTGTTCCAACATCAGGGGTCTTGGCAGACGTCACTCCTGTTCCGGCGTCGGGGATCCCTGTTGACGTCACTCCTGGTCCGGTGTCGGGGGTCCCGGCAGACGCAAATCCTGTTTCTGCTTTGGCAGGCTGGCCAACACCTGCTCCTCAAGCCCACTCAGTGGTCCAGCCGACACCTGCTCCTCAAATCCAGTCGGCGGTCTGGCCAACTCCTGCACCCAGAGCCCAGTCGGCGGTCCAGCTGAATCCTGCACCCAGAGCCTAGTCAGCGATCTGGCCGACTCCTGTACCAAGAGTTCCTGCGGAGCTGCAGCACTCTCAAGTCCCCATTCCTGCCAAGCTGCAGCACTCCCAAGTTCCTGTCTGTGCTGAGCTGCAGCACTCTGAAGTTCCTGTTCCTGTGTCAGTGCAGTGCTCTCAAGTCCCTGTTTGTGCCGAGTTGCAGCTCTCCCAAGTTCCAGTTCCTGAGACGCTACAGCACTCCCAAGTTCCTGTCCATGCTGAGCTACATTGCTACTAAGTTCCAACTGTCACCAAGTGCTGCATTTGGGTTCAGTCACACCCGTTAGATAGATAGATAGATGGATAGATAGATAGATAGATAGATAGATAGATAGATAGATAGATAGATAGATAGATAGATAGATAGATAGATAGATAGATAGAATCTGCCAACATGTACCCCTAAATCCTACGCACTAGACTTTTAAGGCTTGACTTTTAGTTTTGACAGTGCTGCCATGGCTATAAGGCAGCAGCCTTTCCAGTTACCTCTCCCTCAGCTTCGCTAAATTTGTGCTGTCCAGAGGACTCTGGCAAGAAAGAAAGGAGGAGGCGTGTTCATTAGGATTTGTAGAAACCCCAGATCACTGCTATATGCCATTCAGAGGTGGCTGCAGAGCGAATTCGCTACCCTTGCTCAGGAAGAGCAACCTTGCAGCCATCTCAAAATATGTAGACTATAGCACATACCCCCAGTGATGTGAGAGGTCAGGAAATGGTCAGGTCAATCAGAGACTGCCCTCTATGATGCACTCTGGAGCAGGACTCCACCGTTGACACCAGTAACATCATTGAAGTCACTGAGTCTGTGGTGGATTCAGTTAGTAAAATTACAAAGGCGCTGTTCCCAAAACTACAGTTAAATTATTCCACAACCAGCAACCATGGATTTCCAGAACCATCCAGAAACATGGACAATTTTAAAGCAACAGCCAACAATGTAGGAAGAGGCAAAAAAGGCCTGAATTATAATGCACAAGTTGAAGGAACTGACAGGATTGCATTTTACTGGAATTGTACCTTGTCTGAATTCATGCTACAAACAAATTAATTGGATGGGTTAACATTTAGTGATAAATGACAAACAGAGTGGTGATAAATTATGCAAAGGTTGATTAAATTGAGGCTGTTTTTATTAAAACTTGCTTCTGCCTGCATCAAAAAAAGAATCCTGTTTTAATCAAACCATCCACATCTTTATTAATACAAGTTAATATTTCATAGCAAATGTGTCAGTTATAATAATCAGCTCTGTTTTTATCATTCAGTTGTACTCCTTATATTATTCTCTGCTGTGTTTTCTAAAGGGTTGCTTCAGCAAAATTACTACATAAGTAACTGACTATTTCTTCTGATGAAAATATAGTTCTTAATCTGTTCACAGTGTTGATTATCCCAAGTTGACAGGACATTGCTTCTGAAAAATGTTGCTGTTATTATTATTATTATTATTATTATTATTATTATTATTATTATTATTATTATTATCTAATATAACCTTTCATTGCTGTGATCTCTGCAAATACGATTCCATTCACCTCTGTTGTATTTGGGTGGAGGCATTAATCTAAGCTACAGATATCTCAAAACCGGGACAAATACATTAAAAACTATCTGCATTACCACTAGAGGTATAGATTTATTTATTTTTTTACCCTTTGGATTAACCATTAGAAATCCCTGCACCAAACCGTAAAATGTACACATGATGAATGAACGTACAAACCAATAAACAGATGGACGGAAACCAAGCACAGACAACAGAACATACTTCCCATAAGCCTGAAGAGGAGGAAAAGGGAGAAACAGTAGACATTGATAAATGCTCTTTCAGACCAGACTATTGTTCAAGGATAAACTCACTGGTACCTGCAGCCTTGAATCCCTGCAACTTCCTTCAGCCAAAGCATTTAACGTTCAAGGCTAAATCACTACAAACAGAAGCACATTTTAAATTTCATTCCTTTCCTTAAAGCAGTTTAGAGTCATCCACTTTGAAGCAGGCATCTGAAAGCATTGAACAGTCACAATTAGCTGAACTTTTAATTGAACTCTAAATGAAGGAATAGATATCAAAAACCAAAGCTCTTACATTAACACTTGAATGTGACCCAAGGATAACATAATTCCCTTTGAGAAGTAGGCTATATCAGTGTAATGCACCTGAAGATAGGTAATGTGAAAAAAACAAAAACAGAAACTGCCTTGATTTACATTTTGATTTGTGTGGTGGAAATTACACTAACAAATGTTCTTTTTTATGAAGAAGATGTAAAATACATATGTAACTTACAATACATGATACATTTAATTGAAATGAGTAGTTATGTGTCATTTGTATTTTGAAAATAATATATCAAATCTAACATTAAGCAGGAATAAATGTCCAGACTTTGGACTCTGGCACACATAAAAGGCCTTTTTTTGCTTCTCATTTCTAACAGGGACACAAATATCATGATAGTTGAAAAATCACCCATAATCTGGAATAGTAAAGGTCTTTAAACTAGATCATAATTTGAGGCAGAACCATAAGATTAGGTTATAATGCAGGCCCTCATCATTTCTACATTTTATTTTAGTGGTGCATACAGTTATGTCAGGGAAATCTGAAAATTATCAAATTACTTGAAACTAATAACGAAGCCTTAGGACAGTTCTGCTCTTTGCTCAGATGGTAATGTTCCCTTGGAGCAATGTTGAAATTAACCAAATAAACAGCACATTTAAACAAAACATACTGCTCTGTATAGTAATATCTATTGTAGTATGACGAGAGGTGAGTATTGTGAATATGTTGAACCCACAGTGGAAACGCCAATGTCGAGAGAGTTCAAAGACAAAAAGACAAACAAGGTGTTTTAATTCAGCAGATAAAAGTTTTATGTGATTTTACAGGACAGGAATGTATCAGGTTTTACAACCCAGGCGAAATGGCTGGCTAACTAGCAGTTTCATATCCATATCCTGATGTAAGGGAACCCATAATGTGAAGTGATGTCACAGATTACAAACCAGCAGAATAATGTAATATAATGAAAAAATGTGCTTAATATTTTCTCTTAGCCCCTTTTCAATGTTTTCAGAATTGGGGGGATACATTAAGCGGCCAAGCGTGAAACCCAAATGCAATATCGACTCCTGTCTGCAATTTGTCAAATCTGTAAAATATATGGCAGCGTGGAAATATCCAGCGCCACCATTTACGGGGGCTTTCATAAAACATATTCTTTGGTAATAGTGTTCTGCAGACAGCCTTATGTATTATTGAACAGTTCTCATTTTCATTCAAACAACCTGTAAGTCCTTCATGCGCACACACACACACACACACACACACACACACACACACACACAAACATAAACACACATACACAGGCGCACAAAAGCCCTTACAACATTTTGCAAGGGAATTAGTCACCCTGTCCTTAGCAGGCAATTTTCCGCAGCTAGCCGTGGCATTTATCAAAGCAGAGCAGGTAAATGTGCACTTGCCAAGCAGTTTTATTGAGCCTTATTTAGTTGCCGTTCATACTGAGCTAACCAAACCCCCATAAACACACACTGAAATGTGCACACATAAACACACACTAACCCATAATAACCAGCCTGATTTGAGTGTAGTTGATTACATTATTACCTTCTTGTGGTTCAAAGACAGGCCAACTGGGGTTTTTTTTGTCTCACTTTCAATGTCACTCTCACTGTTTTCTCCCTCAGCTTGTCAACTAATTTTTTTATTCAACTGAGACTGTTTGTATCATTTATACGTAGGCCAAGAGGGATTTGTCCCCCCACTTTTACACTCAGGGAATCTGGTCATAAACAGTGTCCTGCTGCTGCTGCTGGTGCTCTCATAATCCTTAAAAAGAAATCCAGGTAATATTATCAGGTTCAACCACTTTTAACCATAGACTCATACCAAAGAGCTGCATAACTCTGGACCATTTTACCGCGAGGGAAGGCAGTCATGGGGTGCTTCCATAAAAGTCCCATGAGGCCAAAACTAAAAACATATTAATCCTTACAACCTTACACACACTTACTGTGTGTGTGTGTGTGTGTGTGTGTGTGTGTGTGTGTGTGTGTGTGTGTGTGTTTGAGTGATATTCAGTGTGTGTGTCAAAGCCCAATGTATCTTGTTCCTTGGTGACATAGAGCTAAATTGTTGTCCAAAATCTATCAAGGCAGGGCAGAGGTAATGCAGGAAACCTCAGGCAAACAGCTTGGGGTGGAACAAAGGCTGAACAGGAGATCTCAGGCAGAAGGCCTGGAGGTTGGGCATATGGGTGGAGCTGGTCTGGAGGAGGGGCAAGTGGCGAGATGAAAGGTCTGGCTGGTAGTTGGCAGGGGCAGTGTACTGGTACTGGTGAGGCTGGATGTCTGACAAAAGGTCTTGCTGGGTGTCGGCAGGGGTGGCTGACAGGAGATTTGGCTGGTAGTGCGCAGAGGTGGCTGACTGAGGATCAGTCAGGACGTCGGCAGATAATGCTGACTGAGGATTAGGCAGGACATTGGTCAGTAATGCTGACTGGGGATCAGGCAGGATGTTAGCGGGATATGCTGACTGGGGATCAGGCAGGACATCAGCAGGTAACACTGAGTGGGGTTTGGGCAAGATGTTGGCAGGAAACACTGACTAGGGATCAGGCAGGATGTCGGCAGGTAACACTGACTTTAGGCTTTAGGTTTAGGCTGTCTGGCACTGGGCAGCTCAGACTCTGTGGCAATGCAATGCTAAGACAGCCACCAACATTGAGAGCCATGGGGACTGTGCTTACTCTATGCAATCCCCTAAAAAATTGCAAGCTAGTCCATTCAAAGGATGATCGCTGGATGACAGGTCCATTCCTCAACTTGTCCATGTCCATTTATAATCATAGAAGTGTGGGGAAACATGATTGGAACAGGCAGGCAGCAGACTAGCTGACTACGGGAAAGTAGTAAAAACAATATGGCAGGCAAAACAGTATGCCCTTGTTATAGTTGCTGGGTATCTATGTGCAATTATATAATATTAGCAGTGTAAGGGCACACAGAAGTCATGGTTTGGTTCATACCTCAGATTCAGAGTCATGATTTGGTCCGAGTTCAGAACAGCAGGGCAAAACCAAATGTACAAGGATGCATTTCTTTTGATTTAGGTTGAACAGACAGTCGTCGATGATTGGCACATGATGCCATCGCATATACATTAGCATTTTTTATGTACTTCCATACACATCCCCTATGATGGTGGATCAACACTGACACACCTTACTTGTCTTAAAGAGGCCACAGATAGGATTCGTTTTTTTTTTTTAGTTTGGCGCCACCTAGCGTCAGTGGTGTTGCATCACACTGTCGCAATGACCAAATTGACCATGGGGATCAGAGATAATCAATAATATGACTCTATTAGACTCTCAATTAAATAAAATGTAGCCTGTAAAGCCACTGGCATACCTCTATGTATATGTAGAATGAGAAGGTGTGTGGACACTCTACTAAATAAATGAGTAAAGAGACCGGGCAACAATTATCCAATTTATCTGAAGAAAAAACAAATAGTAATGCAAATAATTATACCAGAATGCACAGTACCAGTACAAACGGCTCACAGTAAATTATACCAGTATGTACAGTATCAGTTCAAACAACAGTAGACACAGTGGAATTATACCAATATGCATGTAAACAGTCCAGATTCGAGAAGAAACGGTACCGTATGGAAAGGACGCGGCCAATTGGAGCGCAAATTGAAAGGGAAAAAAAGTTCAGTGTTCACTTAGCTGGGAGTAACTTAGCTGGGACTGTAACCCCTGTACCATGAACGTTTGGTACGAATACGTGAGCCATTACAGCTATAATAAAAAATTTAAAAATGTTATTATTGAATTGTATTGTCCTTGACCCTTTGGCAATATTGTTCACCTGACATCCATGCCAATAAAGCATATTGAAATTGAAAATTGAAATTAATAGCTTGTCAGGAGCTTCTACCTGACCTGCTTTGTCAACCTTCCAAGTTATGTATAAATAAAGACTGCGACATTTTTCTCTTCAGATATATCAACCTCTGTCTGACATGCCAAAGTGCTCTTGATTAAATTACACTGAAATATTAGATCATCTATTAGTGTGCAGGTCTAATTATTTGGGATGCGCTATTGACCTAGTTTGTAATTGAATTCCAACAGCAACACGTTGTTGTGTTCATTAATTCATGAAGAACAGCCTGCTGCTAATGATTTGGTGCCTTGGAAATTAATTCCTCATTTCTCACTCCATCTCTCTCTTGGCCTCTAACGGAGCCTCTCTTTCATGTCGTACATGTACAGTGCACATCAGATCAGATATCTATGGATTCTGAAGTACTTGACAGGAAATGAATCTTACAGTTGTATTTGCTGAAAAACAGCTGATACAGCTGATATTTTTTTCTTGGAATGTTGTTTTTTCTTTTTCTCCCTAAAAGCACCAGCTAAATTGCCCAGAAAAATATTCTCTGCAAATTTCATGGCTGTCTTCCTGTTAGATTTTAATGTCTGTCGTGTATCAGTGGAAATGTGACCTGAGAGTGTGTGAGGAAAGGTCATGGGGTCATAAAGAAAAAAAGGAGAGGTAGTCCACATACTGCAAATTGCAGGCTCCCCAAATTTTTATGAAGGAATGTTTTGACCTTTAAGGTCTTCAATACATTGCCTCGTTGATTTTCCTTTTCTTATTATGCAGCTTTTGCACCTTCAGCTAAATGTCCACTTTCTTCGCATGGGGTCAAGAAAACCGTAGAAATACATTCTCTGGGGACCGTGGTAATAAAATTGACTTGATAATCAGACTAAATGTTGTTTTCATGTGACTATTCAGTTTGTTTTGAAGACCACTACCAATTTTGTTTTGAAGGCCACTACCAATTGGTCATGGCCCCTAGCCACTATTAATTGGTCATACATATCTGTACATCCCCCTAGTCATAGATACAGAAATCAGCTGTAAAACATTAATAATTTTTATGAGCATTACAGACAAACTAAATTTGATCTAATTGGCTCATAACATATCATAACATTTGGTAAGTATAAAGAAGACGTATGATCAGCCCAGACACCAGAGGATGTATGTGCGTGGAAGAGCAGAGAGGTATGCTTTCTCTTCCTTAAGGCTTTGAATGTAGACGCTTGAAAGGGCGGAGGGGTGTGCTCTCTCCACCTTAGGCTTTACATGTAGGCAGGCAGAAGGGCAGAGAGGTGCATTCTCTCTGCCTTAGACTTCATGTGTCGGCCTGAGGAAAGGCAAAGAGGCCTCAGAACAGGGCTGTACTGCCAAATATAATACTACAATGGAAATAAAGTTTTCTTTGATGAAAGTGGTCCTGAGTGAACTGGCTATTTTAAGTTAATCTTTTATTAACCATTACCAAGTGTTTTTTGTGCCCTAATATAATCATGTTAATCACAGCGTTGTTGAAATGTAAATTTTCAACTTATCTGCTACAAAAAAATTGCACAAATATTACATATCTGTGGTTTACCTGCAATGCCAACATCTATTCTGACGATTCTGTTGGTATGGTGAAACAGTTTTATCCCATAAATGTGTGTGGGGAGTAAAGTACTTTTATTGACATACGTCTCATTACAGCTATGTAAAGACACAAAGGAAATACAGTGCTTCCAGGGTTGTTGTGCAAAAGACATGCATCAATGCATCCAGTCTGGCTTATGCAAGCCAACAGAAAGACAGCCGACTCAGCCAGCAGAAGTCTCAGGCCATCATGCTTTCAACTGCCTTGGCTAAACTGCAACTCTCAATGAAATATAGATTAATAAGTATGCAAACGCAGTTTCACATTGTTTAGATTTCCAGTTTGTAAGGATGGTCTCCTTGGCAATAACTAGGGCAACTAAAGTGGGGTTTGTTTGCAAAGTGTTGCAAATTATGTACAACGAGGGGCAGGCAGAAAGAGTTACAAAGAGTAAAGATAGTCATCTGCTACACCTCACCATAATAAAAAGGGAAACATGTGGTGCGACACTTAACCCAACGTGAGCAACACTAGCATTAGCAGCTATCACTATTTCCTAAGCAACCTGGCTCCTATGTACTTTGCATGGCAGCTGGATTTTTGCGATATCAAAGGATCACATGAGAGTTGTCGTCAGGCTACAAGTAAAAACTCCGCACCACCAGTGGTGACAGATGAGTGTAACCAACCATCAGTGGCATTTCAGTGGAAAATTCATCCCTCTTGGGGACTAGATAAAAAGTTACCCCTTGTTTTATATATATACAGTACAGGCCAAAAGTTTGGACACACCTTCTCATTCAATGCGTTTTCTTTATTTTCATGACTATTTACATTGTAGATTCTCACTGAAGGCATCAAAACTATGAATGAACACATGTGGAGTTATGTACTTAACAAAAAAAGGTGAAATAACTGAAAACATGTTTTATATTCTAGTTTCTTCAAAATAGCCACCCTTTGCTCTGATTACTGCTTTGCACACTCTTGGCATTCTCTCCATGAGCTTCAAGAGGTAGTCACCTGAAATGGTTTCCACTTCACAGGTGTGCCTTATCAGGGTTAATTAGTGGAATTTCTTGCTTTATCAATGGGGTTGGGACCATCAGTTGTGTTGTGCAGAAGTCAGGTTAATACACAGCCGACAGCCCTATTGGACAACTGTTAAAATTCATATTATGGCAAGAACCAATCAGCTAACTAAAGAAAAACGAGTGGCCATCATTACTTTAAGAAATGAAGGTCAGTCAGTCCGGAAAATTGCAAAAACTTTAAATGTGTCCCCAAGTGGAGTCGCAAAAACCATCAAGCGCTACAACGAAACTGGCACACATGAGGACCGACCCAGGAAAGGAAGACCAAGAGTCACCTCTGCTTCTGAGGATAAGTTCATCCGAGTCACCAGCCTCAGAAATGGCAAGTTAACAGCAGCTCAGATCAGAGACCAGATGAATGCCACACAGAGTTCTAGCAGCAGACCCATCTCTAGAACAACTGTTAAGAGGAGACTGCGCCAATCAGGCCTTCATGGTCAAATAGCTGCTAGGAAACCACTGCTAAGGAGAGGCAACAAGCAGAAGAGATTTGTTTGGGCCAAGAAACACAAGGAATGGACATTAGACCAGTGGAAATCTGTGCTTTGGTCTGATGAGTCCAAATTTGAGATCTTTGGTTCCAACCGCCGTGTCTTTGTGAGACGCAGAAAAGGTGAACGGATGGATTCCACATGCCTGGTTCCCACTGTGAAGCATGGAGGAGGAGGTGTGATGGTGTGGGGGTGTTTTGCTGGTGACACTGTTGGGGATTTATTCAAAATTGAAGGCACACTGAACCAGCATGGCTACCACAGCATCCTGCAGCGACATGCCATCCCATCCGGTTTGCATTTAGTTGGACGATCATTTATTTTTCAACAGGACAATGACCCCAAACACACCTCCAGGCTGTGTAAGGGCTATTTGACCAAGAAGGAGAGTGATGGAGTGCTGCGGCAGATGACCTGGCCTCCACAGTCACCGGACCTGAACCCAATCCAGATGGTTTGGGGTGAGCTGGACCGCAGAGTGAAGGCAAAGGGGCCAACAAGTGCTAAACACCTCAGGGAACTCCTTCAAGACTGTTGGAAAACCATTTCAGGTGACTACCTCTTGAAGCTCATGGAGAGAATGCCAAGAGTGTGCAAAGCAGTAATCAGAGCAAAGGGTGGCTATTTTGAAGAAACTAGAATATAAAACATGTTTTCAGTTATTTCACCTTTTTTTGTTAAGTACATAACTCCACATGTGTTCATTCATAGTTTTGATGCCTTCAGTGAGAAACTACAATGTAAATAGTCATGAAAATAAAGAAAACGCATTGAATGAGAAGGTGTGTCCAAACTTTTGGCCTGTATTGTATATATATATATATATATACATATATACACATATGTATGTATATATAATTATTAAGTCTGTATCATTGCAAATCTGCATTATAGAGGATATATCCAGATAGAATTGTTTTTGAATTGAATACAAACCGCTACTAATCACTGCCTTATCTGTCCTGTCAGCAGCATTTTTAAGTTGACAAAGACACTTTGGTTGTGGTTGTCATGGGCAGTTAAATTAAGGTTTGTCACGTTGATCATGAAATATGCCAATTGCTGGGGTAGGCAGTTTAATTTTGGCACTGACAAATCATATATAACATTTTGAGCATATTGTAATTCTAGTAGACTGACAGGACAGAAAATTAGACTTCTGCACCTCTTCTTCAGGCTTTAAATAAACCTAGCCCATGATGGGAAACTTTGGCCAATCACAGGCCATTTCAGAGAGGGTATTCTTATGGGCTGTTTTACAAATGTAGAAGTGAATGTATGTCCCTTCGGTGAAAACCTAATTCAATGGTACAGAATCCTGCAGAGAAAGTTGCTATTCCAGTGTTGTCAATAGCTGCCTACACTGCAAAGCAACCCAAAAAATGGAAGACTGACTTTTCAGGAAGAAAGTCTGAAAGAGAGTTTGACAATAAATGACATATCATGTGTCAATATCACGAAAGGGTTTCACAGATGGAAAGAAAATGTTGCTAATAGTTTAAGCCGGCTGCTAACCCGAACTAAAGACTCACTGCTGCAGCTTCATGTTCATGTTTATGTGACTAGCATTAGCTAGAGCCTCAAATCACAGTGTGTCCTCTGCCTCACTCCCCATTGAGCTGGCAGCAGCTCTGGAAACTGACCCCCAGTCAGTAGCTACAGCAACCTGAATCCAGCCAGAGCAAACCCCAGCTCAGGGCTTTTTAAGATTGTTGCAACTTTCTGTTGCTGCAGTTACAGGTTAGGGGTGGGAAGGTGGGATGTTTATCTAACTGTCGTCTTATTTGTGGTTTGATAAACAGAGAGAGAGAGAGAGAGAGAGAGAGAGAAGGAGAGAGAAAGCAGCAAGGGGAGAAATAATGAATTAAATAAGATTAAATAAATCAACATATGGGAAACACTGGGTTACTGTACAAAGCACGCGCAAATGCCAGTGGTCATCTGGTGGGAGGGGCTTAGGACACAGAGGGGAGAGCAGCAGGGGAGGGAGTATTTTTAAATTCTACGTTGTTTTTTTTTTTGTTTGTTTGTTTTTTGCCTTTCCCAGATTTATGCCTACCCCAGCTTTAAGAGTTGCTATCTCTGTAAGTTGACTTACACAAATTTGTATGCAGTTCTGCACCTTCACTTTTTACTGTAACTAAAGGGCCTCAGTAGGGATACAGGTGCTGCAGCACCTCACAGGATCTGACTCAATAGAACTGGGTTTCTGTAACAACTGGCGGGTCTCAAGTTCTTAACACAGCTGTAAATACATTCAGAGGCTCCGTAAGTGGTGCCATGTGCCTGTTGCTCCCCTGCTGCTGGGAGCGGTGCCATTGAAAAACCCAACACTGTGAAGCAAATCAAACAAACGCAGCTGAAATGTGAAAGTCTGTGAAATGTGAAGGTCTAATTTGTCCTGTTTACTGTGATGGGTCTGAGATGAAAGCGGCAAAAACACTGTATCACTGTAGATCAGGGCTCACGTGTGTGTGTGTGTGTGTGTGTGTGCACATACACAACAGAAATACACACCGTCATCAGCAGCAGAGTTAGTCAACACCATCTGTGGTGTCTGTTTATTCCTCTCTGAGATAGAGTGCTCATCAATAGAAATCAGGTTGACTGAAGCCACGTTGCTCAATAAAAGCTGCACTGCAGGTAGAACTATCATTCAAGCATGTGGGATTGTGTGTGTGTGTGTGCACATAATAATCGCCTCCAACATTAAACTGAGGCTGTCTCCAATCCAAATCACTGTGGTGAAAGGTGCTTCTGTCCTGGTATAGTATTACCACCAGCATGCTGGCTGAATATCACTCAAACACACACACACACACACACACACACACACACACACACACACACCCTTCCCCTTCTTTATGTTCCTGGTTCAGGCCTTGGCAGTTGACACGAAAGAGAGAGGATCTAAAAAATAGGGAAGCCATGGCTGCTGGAAACTGTAGAAATCATGGAGCTGTAATATTTAATGTGTCCCATTAGTCTATGAATTGTGGGTAGGATTATCCATGGGGGCACACAAGGAACGGCCTTACTCATCCCAATGGTCCCGGTGGTGGCGGTTGTTCTGGCTTTTATTCTGCCCAAAATGTGCTATATCAGCTTCACAGAGAAGAAGAGCAGATGAAGACAGCCACCACTGTGATGTGTCTTCGGGGTTACAGCCAGGCTGCATGGTGGCCATTGCTCCTCAGCCATGAAAGGAACATTGCCTTTGAAATTAATGGGAAATGCTCTATTGTCACAATGCTCTGGCATCCTCTTTATGTATGCCTTGCATTCATGCAGCGTTTGTGTTGTGCTCTCAAAGCACTGACAGTTTGTCACATTCTCTTTGAATCTGACACACACTGTATTTTACATTATAATGCATTTTACAGCTAACATGAAAAACATGGAAGTTGTAAAATGTGCCAGTGTGTGTTTGGTGGTTCCTTTTATAGAGATTCAAGATAATACTACAGTTTCTCTGTGTTTTGTGAATGAAAGCTTCATATGATATACTTAAACAATGTATGGCAAAAAGTATGTGAGCATCCTTGAGCATACTTTATGTACTTTTAGTCTGGGGCTGTTTTTGATGTTTTAAGCTTAGTTCCAAATCAGTCAGCCAACTCACATGAAATTGAATTAGAGAATTACAGTGTAGAATATGTGCAGTGATGACATTTGGCATCTAAGCTTTGACCTCATCACTCCTCACAAGAGAGCAATAAGTTAAGGACAGCAGAGAGTGGGTAGTGATGACAATAATTTTACTGAGAGGAGAATGTAGACTCAGAGTACACATGTGGATGCTGGGGTGGATGTGTGTACGAATATGGCAGCTTAAGCCTAGTTTCCACCAAGCAGTCCAGAACGGTTCAATTCAGAAGGTATTTTTTTCCGTTTCCACAGTGAAAAGTTGTGGATGGTACCAGTGGGACCGTTCTTTCTCATCGCCATTTTTGGTGACCCCTCTGTTGGGGTATCTAGCACATAGATCTGGTACTAAAAGGTGGAGCTGTGAACATTGCAGTCCATTGATTGGTTAATAGTGCACAGTCACTGTGCTCAGGGCTGAGTTGTGGCTAGTTTTGAGGCTTATGTAACCACTGTTCATACCATGGCAAGTCTTACATATATTAGTAAACTGTAACTATGAAATGAAATGATGTTTTGCTGCCTCTCACGTCAGCTGTATATTAAGAAAAAAAATGTAATTCACTGGGCTGACTGCCGACAACTTTTATGGTGGAATGTTTAATTGTAATGTTACTCAGTGCATGAGCTGACAATGCAAATCCATCAACACACTTTAAATTTCAACAGGACAATTTTGACCATTCCATTACTTTTTATTGTCTTTCTTGGATGACATACACTTTTAGCAATGAGTGGCTCTTTAAGCATTTAAAAAATATATCAACTGGTCCATACACATTGGTAGCTTTGTGACCTTCCATCCTATGACAATCCTCAATGTCTATGTGCAGTTTCACATAGACTGACCACGTCAGTGAGTAGAAAAACGTGGGACAGAATGACTGACTGACAGAATGACACACTGACAGTGTCTGTGATTATGTACAGCATAATATACCATGACTTAGTCATACCAAAAATTAGAAAAAATACAAACATTGGGCCACAGGGGGAGCCACAGCGATCGGTCACATTTTAGCCATTTTTAAGCATTTTTCTGTTGTTATAGCGCCACCCAGTTGCCAATTAGAGTTAAATTTCTCCAGTCACCTTGAGGCGTCCTGTTCTACATATCTACCAAGTTTAGTAAAAATCGATATGGCGGATAGGCCTAGATAAGAAATTAGCTCTCTAGCGCCCCCATTTTGTTTGATCGGGTCAATAATGGAGGGGCCCCTCAGATTATGTGTGGTCATATGCCTACAAAGTTGCGTGGTGATCGGTGAAACCCTTGAGATGTTATACACCTTTATGTGATGAGCCACGCCCTCCGCAATATTCATTGTCTTATAGAAGCTCAGTTTTAGTAAGTTTTCCAACTTTTGCCAAGAGGAAACTTTAGATATTGGTCTCTAGATTATGTTCACAGAGTTTCATGCAGATCGGTCAAACTTCCTAGGAAGAGATCGATTTGAAGTGTTTTCCAAAAAATTCAAAATGGCGGAAAATCTATATAACCGAAAGTTATGGGTTCTTGAGGCAAATTTGTTCCTCATGAGGAGAGGCATCTCTGTGCAAAGTTTCATGTCTCTACAACATACGGGGCATGAGATATGCCCATTCAAAGTTTGCAATTTTAATCGGTTGCTATAGTGCCCCCCTTTGGCCAATTGATGTAATATTGCTTCATTCGCATCCTCCCATGACCCTCTACCACTGTGCCAAATTTCACATGGATTGACCAAGTCAGTGAGGAGAAAAACGTGGAACAGACACACAGACACACAGACACACACACACACACACACACACTCACACACACACACACAAAGAGTTTTCGTCATTATGTAGCAAGATTTTGACCAGATTATGTGAACTGCATGTATTCTAATCCTCACTTGAAGAAAAAAAAAACCCATTGCAGAGCGTCATACCTATGGGCTCCATCAACACTAAAACCCTGCGCTTACCTGAGAAGGACTAAATGCACATGCATTCCACTGAGAGAGACTCTCACTCTTGCCTGTTCTATTTTGTTCTGAAAATGTCGGTGTACAGCCTCATTCTGTGGACGATAAATGAGAAGCAGACTTCCTTCTGTGTCACCGGTAATGAGGAAATACAGCAAGTGCTGGACAGAACAGTGAGTGACAACAACCCTGCCCACATTAAAGAGTACTTTTCACTTGCGGTGAAAACACTTAATGAGCCTGGGTCTAGGTAGCATGCCTGAAGGATTACTTTTGGTTCCAAAGGAACTACACCAAAAGTGTTTGGTGGAAACAGGGCTTTCGACCATGGCCCCACTCTACAAACTGTGATGCTCTAGGTACCCCTCTAGCATCAGGACGCTCAGGGACAGCGTGTCAGTTTCCACTCATTACATGCATAGTGTCTCTTAAAGTTAACTTCCGTGTTCATAGGTAATGTAGTCTTCACCAAAACTACTTTAGGTGAAGGCAACAAAACTACTTGGTTAGGTTTAGAAGAAGTCAATTGGTTGGGTTAAAATAATGTTTGTTATGTAACTTTACTTAGCAAGTAAACAAGCAACAAGTATGTCACATGACATACACGTAGCATAGTTAAAAAAAACCTCAACCTTGACTTTTGGTTCCACAGGGCACACAAAGTGCCGTCTCCTGAGTTGGAGTCCTGTCTTTGCTTGACCCCTCCAGCTCCAGTCCCTCCCACTGTACTCAGACTTTATTGCTCCTGATACTATGTCATTTCCACAGATGGGTTTACCTCAGAGTTATTCTGTTACGTCTCATGCAGACACTTAAGGGTGCCTTGTGCATCGGAATTAGAATAAGAACAAGCTTGTTTAATTTAAGCTGCAGTGAGAACACTGTGTTGGTAGCAGCAGACTTGAGTTGGCTGTCTAAACTAGCTTGCTGGTTTGACATTATTGAGAGGAATTTTAGTACTCCAGCACACAGTGATGTGTTAGACTATAATGCTTTTCCAGCTTTGTATCCATAGTTCGTGTTTGTCCCTTTTCAACATTACAATGTCTCAATGGTTTCCTTGGTTTGGTGTGCTGGCCTGCACAGAGTCCTGACCTCAACCCCATCCAGCACCTTTTAGATGAACTGCACACCTACTGTGATCCCAACCTCATCAGCCAGGATCAGTGGTCATCCAAGACCGTGTTCAGACTGACATTATAATTGGATGCATGAAAAAACACAACCACCTTATTTATTTTAATGAGGCCAGAATAACTTGAGAAGCTGTATGTCTCATAGAATTATAAATTACATTTATTACCTTAAGTTAAATACCACCATCAGCATACCCCCTTGTGTGTTTTATTTTATTTCATTTTATTTTTAATATGGTGCTTTTTTTTGGTCTGAACACCCAGTTATGCTCTTGTGGCTGAATGGGAACAGTAGCCAGGTTTAAAATCTTGTTGAATGCCTTTCTGAAAGAGATGGCGGCTGTTATAGCAGCATATGTTTGGGGGCCACATACGTTCGGCAAGTATGCAGCTGCCAAGCATAATGAAATCTGTATAAATTTCCACAATAATTAAAGCAAATGTCATTTTCTATGGGCTTGTCAAGTGGTATTTATTTGTATTATAGGAATGAATACATAGCACTGATTTTTAATCAGTAACTAGAAATGTTCACTTAGTATGATGGTGATCTGCAGTTACAGTCACAAACTTAGTTTAAGTGTGTATATATATTCTTTGGTCATGTTGTGTGGCTTTCCTTAAAGAGGACCTATTATACTAATTTTCAGGCCGTTGTATTTGATTTCTGGACTCCTATAGAGCAGCTACACACGATTACCTGCACACAAAGCTTTATAGATCTTCAGGACGCTGTGCCTCTTGCTGCACTGCTTCCTTGTATTTCCTGCATCCCGCAAAAACGATCGGTGTAATTTACTGCACCCCCCGGCCTTCGCCTCCCGCCGAGCTCACTCCGCTGTGATTGGTCACACTCCCGAGGACTTCCGAAGGGCTGCCGAGCACTGCTGGCATGCCTGAGCATGCCCATATAAGTAAGTCCGGCACGCATTAATGTCACACAGCCAGACCTTTCTCAAGAAAACAAAGGTCTGGCTGGGCCGACTCTCACTTTAAGATTGGAGAAAAAAACGCCCCGGCTGCCTGTATTTCTTTCAACCAATCACAATCGTTCTGGGCGGTGCCACAGCAATGGTGCGCTTGCACAAATATTGCTGGGGGGGAAACAGGTTTTGGTGTAACACGCCCACAAAAATATCGCCTACAGGATGCGAACCATGGCAGAAAAATGGCTACATCCCCGCAAGATCAAACACCGCAAAAGTTAGTAAAGGACGTGTTGAAAACGGTTAAACTGCTACACAACTGGAGGTGGTAGGGCGGGACTTCAGCGGGTGGCTCGTTCCGCCCAATGAGAGGTTGATCTATGCAGCAAACTTCCGCCCACTCAGACTAATGTCACACGGACTACACTGTTCAAAAAAAGACTGTAAAACACAGCGTGCAGAGCCATCCAAAACAGCTTGCAGGGCTCACTTCCAAATGCACGAACCTCATTATTTGAGGCGTTGGCATCGTTTAACACGAGTATGCAACATTGTAACAACATTTATAGGTCAGAAAAGAGGAAAAGCATAATAGTTCTCCTTTAAGCAAAAACAAAATCACCCTCTGTGTATTTAGGTCATAGACTGTATAATAAAGATGTTTAACATGACAGTTCCCCATAAGTGAAGCCGAATCATCTGGATCGCCCTCTGGCGGCTGGCTGCATTATAGGTCATAAACCCCGCCCCCACCATGTTATTGGATCACACATGGTCCAAACTAAAAGATCAAAGTACACCTTGAATAATTTTTTTCCAAAGATGGTCTCTGTCATTTTAGATAGTTCTGATCACACTGATGTTTGTTCAAGTGTTTCTTTTTCTGATAAGTTTGCTTTTCACTAGTAATTTGATGCTATAAAAATGGTGCGTGGCGTCATGATTTAACATATCCTCACAGTACAGTTCGTATGATATCCTACGAATTTGCGCCCCACTAATGACATTACGTCCTTAACGTACAGCAACATTATTAACGTAAAATTATGGAGGTAAGCTTTAGGCAAGTATAGTTACTCTAAATAGGTTCAGGAAAAGAAAAAATGGTGAGGACGTACCTTAAAATGACTGAAAGTTTACTTTAAGTTCACACGTTTCGTGTTTGGGGAGGGTTTAGGGGTCCACATCAATGGGCACAGAAATTATACAAAAAATGTACATGAGATCAACATAGCCATACAGGTTGTTGTAAATTGGTTTTACAGAAATTACACCTCTAAAACTGACACTGGAAACGCTCAGATAACTGCTTATAGCCAGGGGTGTATCTTGGAATTCTGAACCCTGTACACAGGTACTGTCTAAGGGCCCCTCTCCACATCCACATTCATTCTAGTATCTTTAGCCGCTTTTACACTGCCAGATTTTTGGCGAATGTTGGGCTGTTTTGCTGGCAAGCTGCGAGCGTTTAGACACACAGAGCTGGATTGGCGAGTTGATCCGAGGTGCCCAATTTTCCGCCTCGTAGGGTAGACATATTGGCGGAATCTTATTGGTTTAAAAAGAAAGAGGCACCCTTCAGCCACGGGAGGGGCTGTTGATGACTTGTGGGAGGGGCTGTTGATGATGCCGCACGTGCAACCCACTGACGGTGGATAAACAGGAAACAGCTGATAGCAGGAATTAGCGAGCAGCTAGTAGAAAGAGGGAAACGCAAACCTGACAGACGCTGTAAAGATGAGCAACTGAGGAGACAAGGAATTGCGCGCCCTCCTTGTCCTCGCAAATAAAGAGGCCATTAACCGTCAAGTGACGGGGACGGTGAAGAATGGGTTGACTTACAAGAGAATCGCTGAAGGACTGACCAGCCACGGCTTCCCTCCCACGTCACACGCTGAGCTACACGTTTTGTTACTTGCTCACGCCCCCCATTGCCCCGAAAAAGGCACGTTATGTAAGAACAAAAGAAGGCAGGGGGCATTTTGCTGCACTCCCCGATTTTGTTTTTATACCGCCAATGCTGAAAGAAGACTGATTGGGCTTTCCTGCAAATTTGCACAATTCCTGTTTAAAAAGGGCTTTTGTGTACCAACCCCCAACCCCCACCGCCACCCCCAGTCCTACACCACTGCTCCTAGCCCCTGCTACTGCAACATCCGCAAACACATCACTTACAACTGATTGGTAAGGGAAAAATAACCACCTTGAAAACAGAAATCGGATGACATAAACATGTCAGAACGAATAATAGTGTGGCATGAAATGACAATTCAGTCTGATAATCAGAACCGTTTTCAAGGTTGTATGTATGAAATTGGCTTTAATCATGAGTCAAGATGCAAACATCCAGATTAAGCCATATGTTAAAATCATGGTGCTTGGCATGGCCACAACAGCTGGAGGCTGAGCTTTATAAGAAATGTGTGATGCTAGTGAGATTTTCTGACTTGCCAAGTTGGAAATTTGGCCCGGTTATTTAAAGCAGCAGAAGTTTTTCAAACAGCAAGGTCGAGTCAGTTGAGAAAACTATATGAGGTGTCCTCATCTGTGTTATCTTCTCTTGAGACCACTCACTGGAAGGTATGTTGACCGATGTCCCACTCAAAGCTTATGTTGTCTGAGCTAGCGTCATCATTCTCATAGCTCAAGTTGTGTTTTTAAGTGATCTGATTCAAAAATGGCACCAAATATAATTCCTCATCAGTAACATCAGATACATTTCCTGAACTACTGTCATCATAACCCAGCCCAGTCACCAGGAGAAAATGTGGCCATTGTACATTTCTGCAAACCAAAAATATGGTATATTTGTACATTTCATAGGTATTACATCAATGTTTCTGAAGTGATGTAGTATATGAGCTGACTTCACTGAAAGGAGGAGGGGATGCAGGAAACTGTGGGACCTAGGCGAGAAGCCTGCCAAACTGCAAACCGCTCTTTAAGACCAATAAACACAAAACCAGTTGTGATTTCAGGAGTCATCACTATGTGTCATTGTGTCATTGGGTTCTTAGCCATCCTGTTTTTTTTCGCAACCTACTGCTTTTTTTTTTTCCCACCAGGGAGAGACATCACTGCGTTTCCTGCCAGAACAGTGCTACCAAAGGCGGGTAATTTAAGTAAAATAAATGATCTTTTTCTAACCATAACCAAGTGGTTTTTAATAATAACAATTATAATGCATTTTATTTATATGCACCTTTCAAAGCACTAAAAGACACCATGCAAGACACAGTTAAAAACAAGCAGCAATGCATCCTTCGATAATAACGTAAAAAAAAAATCAGTCATGTAGAGTAATAAGTTAATAAAATAATTCAAAAAACACAATTGTAAAAAAAAAAAAAAGATATAAAATCATCATTAAAAAGTCATCATTGATGCAAATCTCCATGTGTGTCACCATTAAATCAGACCGAATTTGCCAGATTAAAAAGGTGTGTTTTCACAGGATTTGAAGGTAGAAAGGGAATCATTATTGAAAATGTTTTGTGGAGGACAGTTCCAAAGATCAGGGGCAGAATGGCTGAAGGCTCTAGAACCCATGGTAGTCAAGTGGGCAGATGGTGATGTGAGTTGGATTGCAGAAGATCTAAGAGTACAGGAGGGTCTGCAGACATTTGGACTACAGTAAGATACAGAGGGGCTTGGTTATGAAGGGCCTTAAAGGTGAGAAGCAAAATTATGAAATCTGTATGATATTTAACAGGAAACCAGTGAAGCTGCTGAAGAAGAGGAGTCATATGAGCTATAGCTGGAGTTCTAGTAATGATACGGGCGGCTTAATTCTGGACCAATTGGAATTTATGAAGATATATGAAGGAAGATCAAAGAGGACAGAGCTACAATAATCAATGGGATGTAACCAAAGTGTGAACGAGAATGGCAGTACTGTTCAGTGTAAGCGAAGGGCAAGAGTTATTATTATGTAGATGAAAGTATTCAGACCAAGTAACATTGTTGATGTGGGGCTCAGAGGATAATGTACTGTCCAGGATGACACCCAGACATTAATCAACACACTCTGACCTCATTACATATCGACATATGGGCATGGAGTTTCCACGTCGAGATATGACGTACAGGTACCCTGGGTGTGTTCGTTGTTGTCGTTCTGGGCCGCCAAAATACACTTCAATTCACAGGAAATGTACAGTTTGCATACAGTCTCTTTAAGAATAAATGCACCACGTTGGTACAACACCGTGAATTGACTTCTTCTTTTTTTTTTTTTTTTTTTCTACTTCAACAACAAACGCACCTGGTTAGGTTTAAGCAACACAAACATATGGTTGACTTTAGGAATAAGAACAGGATTTGGCTTTACAATCTTACGGTAAGTGAACACTGGCCTCCCGGAAAGTTGGTGGTTGTTGGATCTATACGCCACCCCTCCCACCTGCCCAACTCGTACTTCCACCGCCTTAACTTTCATTGCTGTTCCGCCACATTTCACCCTGATGCCGCTGGGCAGCATTATACAATAACGGCCATCAGCTGCGTATCATGCCGACGTGACGGTTGACAGGTCGCATTCTTGAAACACAAACTTTCAATGTATCTGTTACATAGTAACACACAGATGTAATGTATCCTTGGTTTGCAGAGACACACAATAGCAGCAGTTTTTTTTGGGCAACTGTGTTGCAAAACTGCAACCCAGCAATGTACCCACTGCAGCAACTGCACTTTACCTGACATCATCATGTTACTTAGCTAATATAATCAAAGGTTTAATTGCTTTGTCTGTATTTATTTATGAGAATATTGAGACAACAGCACCATCATGAGGCTAAATAGGACATTATACTGCTATTTCGAATGCACAAAAATATCGGCATGAGTATCAGTATTGGCCGATATTGGCTTTAACATGAAAAATTGGACTTGGCCAACACACTGATATCAGCAAGTCATTGGTATCGGACAATATCAGCTTTAAAATGAACAGAATTGGCCAACATGCTCTATCTTATTCTGCACAATTAATAAATATTACATACATTGAACAGCATTCTGTTTCATGTCTCCATCTGCTGGTGGGCCATCAGGATAAGAGTATGCATGCATAATATGATGTTAATTCCGCTACAGAAGAGACCTGATGCTCACTAAATTTAGGTTGGAAAAAAAGTGGATATATTTATTGGTATCGGTTATTGGTCAAAAAAGTTGTTACATATTGGCATATCGGAAATTTGCAAAAAGAAATTTAAATATCCTGGATTCCTACCTGCTTTCACTTGCATCCAGCATACAGTGAATAGAAAATGTAACACTATCTCCAATAAATACTAGACTAATAAACTCTTCAGAGGAAAACATTTGGAAAATAAAGCTTTTCATCATTTTTGACACTCTGACACCAGAACATTGTTAAAAACACTGACATTAAACAGGGTGCAACACAGTCACTACAGACCCGAGGTTTGCGTTTAAGGGTTAAGTGGATGTTGTTTAAAGTTGTAGAAAATGCTGCTCTGTACACCAGACATGTCTGACTTCTCCACTAAATGTTTCTTATTAACAGGAGGTGTATATGATTACCTTTGTCACAGGCTGTAACACATTATGGTGTGCTGACTCCCGGTTCTCGCCTGAGAGCCTGTTTGTGTGGGCACTCGTCTGTTTTTGTGCTTTTCATGTAGCACGCTGTGGCGAGCAATATTTTTGTGCTTTTAACATTTGGACAGCCTACGTTTTAAGTGCTGTTTAACCTTTCAAAATGCTGCAGAGGCTCCGAGCAACATTTGAATAATACTGTCTCTGCCAACATTTTACCTTCTGTACAGGGAGAGGCTCGCAGGCAGTCAACGATATACAGCTTACTACATCAAAAAAAAAGGAAAAAGAAAAAAGCTGTGTCTATATTTAGGGTTCAAGGAAAAAGTGTATATTTATTTTTAAAACAAATGTTTATTATTCCTTTTTATCATCCGGGCTCTTGAAAAACATGTCAGTTACAATCCTTTACTCTCTCCCCTCTGTTCCCCTCCATATTAAAAACTCATAAGAGATATTTAAACAGTAAAAGGGGTGTTTAAGGAGGCGGATGGAGATAAACTTTAGGCCCTGTGTATTTTCAATCTCAGCCATTCCCCCGGGCCCTTCCTTTACCGCCTTTAAGAGAATACAAATCACTTCAATTATTCAAACCTCCAGAGAACTCAGGGGGAATAAAAACTAATACACAAGGCTGAAAAGCAGATAAATAAACCTATGTATAAACAAACTCTGCATGCATTAATTACACATTTCAAAAGCCAGCGAGGAGGATGCTGCTCGTCAAAAATAAAGCACAACTTTCCAGTGTGCTTTATTGGGCCTGGTGTTGTTTCTATGCCTTACCTACCATGGAGTAATAAGCCCACACAGGTAAACAAAGCAACTCCCTTGGTATGTTGGAGTGAAACATCCTGCTTTTTTTTCCCTGCCTTTTGTCATCCTTCACTTGATCTGAGATGCTTTAGTCATATTGTACACAGGGACAGCTGCGGTTTTCGTGGGAGGATGATGTTTACGAGTTGGAGCAGCGTACTGAACAGAGCATCGAGGAAATAGCGTGACCTACTTTTTGGATCTGTGGTCCCCCGGCACCACCACGACAGGGCAGTGTCAGGAAATCGTTGACCTGCCGGTCGGTGGGAGCAAGAGACTCCTTTGAAAAGGAAAGACATCCTTAGAATGACCACTGCTGAGCTTTTCACTCCTCACAGTGGAAGACGCAGGAGTGAATAGGCCCCGCTCACTGAAATACACAGGCTGTGAAAAGGTGTTTGGCAAAGACTGGGGCTGTGTGTGTGTGTGTGTGTGTGTGTGTGTGTGTGTGTGTGTGCGCGCGCGCGTGCGTGTGTGTGTGTGTTTGGAAATAGAGTGTGCATGTATTCAAATTAAGGCCACAACTAAAAAAATGACTTTTTTCATTATCAATTAATCTCAATTATTTTCCCTATTACATGATTAATTGTTTGGTCTATAAATTGCCAGAAAATTGTGAAAAATGTCCATCACAATTTCCCAGACCCGGACTTGACATAATCAAATTTTGATCTGAATTTTAATCAAAGTCTTGTTGTATCCAACCAACAGTCCAAAGCATTAAAGATGCTCTATTTACTATCACAGAAAACAAAGAAACCAGCTTAGATTCACATTTGAGAGCTGGAGCTAATCAAGTTTTGGCATTTTTGCTCCAGCATGTTGTGAATTTGAGACAGATTGCCTTTTTGAACAGGGACACAAGAGAATTAAAGCATGGAGCAAGAGATTTAAGGGAGAAATTACGAGAAGCAAAATGAGGATGCAAGATAAAACTGGTAAAAAGGCTTTTAAAAGCAACAATACCAAACAGCTACGGGACACTAAAGGCCATTTTTCATGCTGTTGTGTGGCCTCGCTGTGCTGTGTAAAAGGTACACTCACGAAATGAGGGGACAGAGTTGTATCGCCTTTAGGGTGGTGTCAGAGGTAGTAACAGTGCCAAAATGATATCTGTATAAATGGGACAGCTGGCAGGACGGGATCATGGGCATTATCCTGGCTGAGAACCTGGCTGATGCCAGTGATGCGACATTAGGCTTAAACCTCTTGATGTAGCTATACGCTGCTAGCTAATTCAGTTTCTACCATGATTAAAGATGCCTATATACAATGTAATGTGTCTGTACCAACTGTGACAGTCCCACAGTCACCATTTTTAGAACTTTGTTTTCTTCTAAACATGAACGAACCTAATAGCATAACAGGAAAAAGGAAATTTGACCGAGGTTCTGCTGTGTTTCAAGCTTGCTCAGCTGTTATTGGAGCACAAAGTGAAAAGAGGCAGGAGATAGGGTTTTATGTCAATTGATGTTTTTGTTAAGAAGATAAGGAGCACTTTTAAACATTTAAAGGAAAGGAAGTCTACAGTTCATCAGATCACCTCAGTACATTTATTTTCAAGCATTTGCAGCTGAGCTTGCATCAGTGTGGCAACCTTTTTTTCAGTGTTTTATAGACACTCACATAATTCCTGAAATGTGGAACACCTCACATATAATACCGCCTCCAAAGAAAGCATGTCTTCAGGAATCTAGTCATTGTCATGCTGTTGTCTGAACCCCTATTGTTGCAAAAACCTTGGGGAGAATAAGATTTCAGCAGCTCACTGAGACTGTAGGTGGCAAAGTGGACACTTACCAGTTTGCATATAAGTTGAATGGTTGTACAGAAGGTGCAGCTGTACACTTATACACCGCACACTGAAGAATTTAGAGAAGCCTAAAACCACAGCTCATTTAACACAATTCAGCCAGAGTTCTTATTGACAAAGATTATTCAAATGGAAGTTAATCCTCACCAGATTCAGTGGTGCCATTCATTTTTATATGACTAGAGTACTTTCATCAGACATATTCTACTTCCTTTGCTCACCTATACTCTTCACACTTTACACAAAAGGTTGACTGACATACCAAATACATCAGTACTGAAGTTTTCAGATAATTCTACACTGTTGTCTTTGTTAGGCACTGAAGATGATCCTAGTATTCATCAATACTGTACGGACAGATCAGTGAAGTTGTGTGAAATAATCCACTTATTAATCCAAAGAAAACACAAATAATAACTTCTTCCAAAGAACTCATATCCTCCAACAGTTACTGTCCATAACACACACATTGAATAAGTTTCCACTTATATATATTTGGGCATCAATGAGGACGCTGCTTTATCCTGCAGTGCACAAAGATTATATTTTTACCAGTACAACAAAGCATTTACTTTCTCCAAAGACCGAGGTCATTTGGTGCAAACAAACTGAACCTGCTATTGTTTTTTCAATCTATAATTCAGAGTGTTATGCAGTACAGAGTCGGTTCAAGGTACTGCTGTCTCTCTGTTCAGCTTAAAGCTCAACTGGTTAGATTTGCTCAGAGATTGTTGGTCAAACACTGGAGTCAAGTTTTCAAACTGTGTATACTAAAAAAACGTTGGCTCTGGCTGGTAACATTACACCAGACCTGTCTTACATTTTATCTAAAGAATATCAAACATTGCCATCAAACAGAAGATTTAGAGTTCCACAGGCTCAACTGAATATGTTAAAGGACTTTGTTTATACAGCTGCTGCCGTCATACACAGTTTTAAACATTTGTCGGGGCTTTTTAGCCAGTGCTGAGACTAAGTCTCAACAGTACAGGCTATAAAAACAAACCTAAAGCTAAAGGAGGCAAAAAAGCTCCATAGAGTGGGTTGGGTGATAATTCTAGGTGGATGGGGGAGAGTGAGAAGTGTCTGATTGTGTCTGGCCTGGAAACAGGCACCATTTCTATGGAGGGACTTGACTATTCTTTCAATGAAACACACCTGAGTTAAACTTGATGTTCTTAGTGATGGGCTGAGTTTTGACACTCTCTGCAAAATATGGTGTGAGTTTCTCCGTGACAATGCATTCATTCAGCAATTCACTCAACCTCCAGTTGAGTTCATTTGGTTGCACCAGAGGTAAAAAAAAAAAAAAAAAAAAAAAGATATATTGTTGCATTTTAGTTTTGGCTCGGTTCCAGTTCACACTGACTTTTTGCAAATGAAGAGAAGTAAACATGAACTGACTGACAGGTAACTCAATAAGTGGACAGTTTTCGTGTTTGTCAGCCTGCATCATCCCCAGCAAACAATAGTCATGATTTAAACGTACTGGCTATATTTAGCTCCGATTTAGTCTAGCTACATGTAACCCAAATCTAGCCGATTTAATTTTGAAATTGATTAAATGTAATTTTCGCCATTGCAGATGGCATGCAGTATGATATTCAATCACATATGGAAAGTCAACAGTAATTAAAATATGTTTATCTCCATTTTTTGGACATGGTCTCTACATAGCCGTATAATTGATGACTAGGGTTGGATTGGTATGAGAAAAAAAAACGGTCCGGTTTTTGTAAAAAAAAATCGCCACTTGGGGGCGCAATTGACTCATTTAAAATAAAAAACGACCTTAGGACAACAGAGTGACAGTAACAAGTTGTTTCTTTTATTCATTACAAATAAATTTTGCAGCTTACTCAATCAGTGCAAACAAGGGTTGCCTCCTTCGTCTGGCTCAAAGCCAAAGTATTGCCATAGCGGCGCATTCCTTGATTTCGTCGAGACTAAATTGTCCGCCATTATCGACTCCCCGTCACTATTAAACTCCAGGCTACAGTAGAGGCGCATGCACACTCTCACCTCCTAGCTCAGTCCCACCCCCACCCCCCTCTCTCTCCTGCTTGCTGTGCGCTTGGTGAAGAGGCAGACATGGGTGCTCACAGACTTGGGCTTACTATAAGCGGAGTGGACTACGTGTAAAAATGTCTGTGAAAAATCCCCGCGATGTGAAAAATACATGCCGAACAGTCTTTTGTGTGACACTGGTGCGCGGAGCAAAGTCCGCGCGGTCGTGCTTTGCGTGCATAGGGCTTGCGGACATCCATTTTTACCGGGCTCTGCGTACGTTCTGCCCAAGTATGCGGTCCGGTCGGTCTCAAAAAATAAAACCCGGTCCAAGACAGAGTACCGGACCGAATTGGTATTACCGAGAACCGACCCAACCCTATTGATGACGTCTACACTTTGGCTATGGTTAGACGTCTACCAAATTTTCACTGACAGCCCAAATTCAGCTGTGATTTAGCCTAGACATCAGGTCTTCATGTAGACGGCTATTAGACATTTTTTAAACCAAAAAATGCTTGCTGGGTCAGGACCGCCATGGGAAAATCAAATTCTGGTGACTTACAGAAGTTAATGCAGCACCAAGTTAATGCTTCTTAACTGTTTATATTTCAGTTCTTTGGTTACACAATGAGTTCATATAACTCACACCATATCCGTTTTGAGCAGTCTCGGTTCAGCTGTTTGGTCTGCACCAGGGTTCGACTGACAGCTTTCACACCAACCCAAACGAACTGTAGCAACTGTGCAAACAGACCTGAGTTTGTTTTAACTAAACCAAAAGGTTAGGTGTGAAAGCACCCTCAGCATCCTATTTGAATATAGGTAGGCTATGTATGCTCAATACAATGTTACTGAAATGAAAATGACCACCAATCTGGCGTTCTTTGAAGGGCAAGTAGCACAAGTCCCAGTTAACTTGGCAGCCTTGTGCTGCATTCACATGATGTTGGAATAATCTAAAAAGAAAATTGGTTTCTGATCATATTTCATGGCTTACCTGATCCATTTTCTTTATTAAGGCGTTATTTAAATGCTCTTGGCAATAAAATACAGCAATCTTTTCATATTGTTTCCACATTACGATAGCTCATAACACACCAAAGTCAGAAGAACAACCATCCAAAGAACATGTGAATGACCATTGGCCTTGCATGGTGGAGGTCTCGACCTAAGTCAGATTTAATGTGTACTGTCTCATTCTTTCAGTGCCACTGCTGCACTACATTACCTTTTGTGGCAAGCAGCAAACATCCCACTTTGACAGAACACTTCATTTGGTCTTGTTAGGTGAGTGTTACGTCTGAACTTGAGTCCATTGCAATTACTTCTTGTTGCCTCACCATAGCAGGTAGTGTGAGCAGTACCCTATGATAATAATGAATGAGCAGTGATAAAAGTTGGGGATTCATGAGCACTCAGACATCTGTCAGACTGGCGCAGTACATACTGTACACCAAAAAGAATCATTGTGGCAAATATTGACTTATGCAGCTTTAAATGTTACATTAGTGTGCATCTCAACTAGGAATGATGAGATCAATCTCTGCTTTTTGTGTTTTAAACTTATAAAGGAGGTCTTTTCTTATATAAAATCCTACCTGGGTTCATCAGACATCAAGTAAATGTTAGCCTAATGTCAAAGACGAGAGGAATCCAGTTCATTGCATCAGTGTCATGGCGGGAAAGAGATCTCGGTCATCAAGGCCTGACAGAGGCAGACAGAGAGTGAGAGAGAGAGAGAGATCATGGCTGACATTTTAGTTTGACTGAGGATGGAAGCGTGACCTGAAGGTGGTGGTGGTGGTGTTCAGTGAGGGCAGCAGGGGTATGCACTCCATTGTTTCTCTGTGTAGGATAAATGTCACGACGGCGAGCGTACATGAAAAAAGCAACAGGGACAAAAAGCCCACTGGCATCCTTGGCTGTTCATAAACCTGCTGTGACACAACCCCTGTGCAGGTGCCTATTTATAACTGCATTCTCCCAACATGCCTTTGAGAGCGCAGAGAGAGGCCATCATATATTTCATAGGCTCATAAATGTCCACTGTTATGAGCTTCCATTGACGAAACATCGACTGCAAGTGCAGAGCACCGGTGTGCCCATGTGCTCTTTCAGTGTTTTTACCGAGCAAATGTGCCTGTGAGTTCAGAAGACGACGCAGCAAAGCAGTATAACCACGCTCTCTGGGTTCAACAAACAGGCCGCTTTGCCGGTAATTTGTGGCTTTTTAGACAGGGACCTTGATTTACGCTGCTACAATACAGGGCTCCGTGTACCTGCCGCCTAATCCCATCCACGCTGAATGAGAGGCTGATTAGCAATGCATGGGACCTACTGCAAAATGGCCCCGCCATTGTTGATTCTGCTGACAAGGCAGGCTCGCTGGATGGCTGGCGATGCAGAGATGGAGGAAGGCGGGAGGGAAGAGGGATGGTGAGGCTGAAGCGAGGGGGGAGGCGCCGGGGGTGGAGAGGGGTTGTAAATGAAAAATGAGCAGCCATAATAAAAAAAGAAAGTTGAATGACAAGAAGGAGGAAGAGATGGGGGAAATATGAGACTAGATGAGAGGAAAAGGACAATATTCACATCAACCTTATGGCCAAAAGTGTACGGACAACCCTGTCCATATATGTTAGAATGGGGGTGTTTTTCATGACTGCCAGTATCAACGGCGTCATTTATGTTTGGGTAGTGGTGATACTGTGAAATGTGTCCCAGGATGTTTGAGTGAGAGATCCATGAGTTTGATGCCCATCAGATGCCAAAAATGTTTCAGTGTTCAACAACATAATTATAAAGTACATGTCACAAAGTAATCCAGCAGCATGTATTTGCATTGCTGACACCATATGTTGCCAGATGGTGTTCCATTGCTTTGACAAAAGTTAAAGGTGACTCCACCAATGATACACATCAAAGTGTGTTTCCAGGTGTTGCAGAGTTGTGCTGCATATGTGAAGAAAGTTTTATAAAGCCTTTAGTGCTTCTTGGGGGAGCTGTGTGAGTTTGATAAATGTCCTTGAGTGATGTCACTTGAGTCAGCTTCAGTTGGGTTTGAAGACTACAAGTTTAAAATGAAAAAAATCTTCACGTGTAGAGATCTTACCAGACCTCTGCAGCCCCGCTCCACATCTCTGCCGCAGGCTACAGGCTCCAGGCTACATTGGCCTGCTAGTAGCATTACACCAACCCAAATGCCCTAAATGCCTAAATGTCAGGTTTTAACACAGAACAACAAGGTGTGGAGTTTAAAAATAAAAAAAAAGATATCTCTGGTTCTGCTGCACCGATTTTGCTTTTTAAACTTTCCACCCTCAGTCTGACAATGTTATAGGACTGCAATGCTAAATCTTTGAAGTAGTCTTAGAGGACCTGATGAATATTTCAGTAAATATGTTTTTATGCTTCATTTTCAAGACTGCGATTAGAGAATGAATGTTAGTGTTATCTTTGTACATTGGACCTCACTGATGCCCTTATGTCTGTTGAGGAGGAAATCCCTGCAGCCAGATTCCAAAAATATGGAGGGAAACCTGAAACCAGGTAGTTGAACTGTTGCTACAAGCTATCACATGTTTGAATAACTACTAACATAGAGGAATAAAAGTTACAGTACAGTGTAAGAAATGAATAAATATCTGAGCGTACAAAAAAATTATATGCAAAGTTCCCTAAGGCTCCTTTCTGGGACCTCTTCAGTTTGATTTATTAAAAGGTAGCAAACAGGAAAGTATTCAGCCTTGAATTAGAAAAACTTGGGAGTTGCAGCAGACCTACTTTTTTTCTTGGAGTTTGTTCCACAGATGTGGTGCATTTAAACTAAACGCTGCTTCTCAATGTCTACTCTTCACTCTGGAGACACAAAGCAGAGCTGTCATAGAAGACCTGTGAGTGGTCTCAATGGTTCAGTGTAGCAGAGGGTCAGAAATGTATTTGGGCCCTAAGCATGTAGTGCTTCGTTAACCAACACTAGTATTTTGAAATCTGTTCTTTGAGAGACTGGAGGCCAATGTAGAGACCTCACTTGTCTTTTCATTGTTCCTCCTTGGCTCCAAAAACTTTTACCTCAGTTTTATCTTTGTTTAATTTAAGAAAATTGTGGCACATCCAATTGTTGATTTGTTCAATGGGCCGAGCTTGTTTTGGACCACAGTCCCTTGGTGATATGATTATGTAAATTTGTGTGTCATCTGCATAATTATGGTTACATATTTTGTTATTTTCCATAATCTGAGCCAGTGCAAGTATGTAGGTGTTAAACAGAAGAGGTCCCAGAATGGAGCCTTGGGGGACTCTGCATGTTATTTTTGTAAGCTCAGATTTAGATTTACCTACAGACACAAATGTGATGTAGTATATGAGGTGACTTTGTCACTGCGAGGTGGAGGGGTTGGTGGATGGTTTTACACCAAGGCAAGCTGCAAACCACTACAGACCCCTGTTCGAGACCACAGACAACAAAACTGTTTTTTTTTTTGATGACCCAGCCTTGTGTTTCCAATGGAGAAACTGCCACGAAAAAGTTGTTGTTTCAACAGAGAGCAGTGCATTCCCACCAGGGATTGTGGTACCAAACGCGGGTATTTTAACCTCGTGGTTACTGAAATCTAAAATTCCTGCTACATAATAACGGACAAATATTTTTCTATTCCTACATCATGCTATTTTACTGTCTAACGTGCTAATTTAAGTGCAGCTTTATTTAATTTATGTGACTGTGTGTTTTGTGTTCTGTATTGTGCTTTTATTGTCTTTTACTGTATAATCGGGGTATACTTCCTAATCTCCTTGTTTTGCACTGCAGCACAATGACAGTAAACTCTATTCTATTCTGTTCAACTTCTCTGTGGTTTGCAGTAATACTTAATGCCGCCATTTCTTCTGGCAATAAGGCTGCTTTTCTAGCCTTAGCGACCACTCAAAGCATGTCACAAGTCAAACACTATTCACCCTTTCATACACACATTCATACTCTGGTCTCTAGCTTAAGCTACCATTTAAGGTGCCACCTGCTGATCATCAGATGAAC
This sequence comes from Epinephelus lanceolatus, assembly GCF_041903045.1. Taxonomy (NCBI): domain Eukaryota; kingdom Metazoa; phylum Chordata; class Actinopteri; order Perciformes; family Serranidae; genus Epinephelus; species Epinephelus lanceolatus. The sequence continues at coordinate 5,739,333 of NC_135740.1, forward strand.
ATTCACACGCACTCACTGGGATCAAACCACTGACCATCCCATTGGGTGATGACTGCTGTACCTCCTGTGCCACAGCTGCCACCAAGTGCTACATGGTTTTATAAAGAGCATTATTTGTGAGGCTACAAGTGCAGTACTGCCAGATTGTATGTTTGCTGATGGAGACGTGGTTGCTGTGATAATGTTTGTTACATTAAGTGAACACCTGTGCAGCGTGTTATTTAAGGCTGAGTCATTGGTACACTCATTGAGTGTGCTACAAACCTCACGGTTTCCAACCCACCAACAATGATCACATATGGGCAAAATGATAAGATGGGTCACTTTGTTCAAGTGAGTATCAATATATTTTTGGTTGTGCTGTGTAGCTTTCCCATAGAATAAGTAAATCACCTTCTGTGTATTTAGGTACACAAAGGCCTCTGCAGTTGCATGACCCGATTGTGAATATTTCCCCCTACAAGAGATCTCAACACTGTAGCTTCTTACCCTCCTCTGCCTGCATGAGAATACTCAAACTATCCATCTGACAGGCCTGCGTTGTGGCAAAGCCCCTCTCCTGTGGTGTAGTCAGACTTAAAGCCAAAGCTTTATCGGCATGTTCAGACGTATTACACAGTAAAACTGGATTTGCAGTGTCTATGACAAATCAGCGTCTATGTGACAAACTTTTAAGGGAGGGAGGGGGAAGAGAAATCTGATTCTCTCTTCAAAAAAAAGGTTGAAAAAATAAGGCTATTAGCCAGCACATATTTCTCCCGTAAGCCTCTTAGGGTGCAGAAAGACACACCTAGGATGCCAGGCCGCTCCCTCCCAAGCTAATCCCAAGCCGTAACGTAATCTCGTGTTAGGTGATCAAACGGACGAGAGAAGAACCTGTGAGGAGAAATTGTAAGAGCCACAAATCCGCAGAAACAAATCTTATTATAGCGAAAAACCTCTGACTTTACCCCAGCATCGACCATATTTACTGCTCAGGCTCCCTGTTAAAGGAAGTCTTTAAATTGTCACAGTTTCAGCCAAACGGGAAGATATGACAGCTCGTAAACGAGAGCTGTTACGTGGGTTTGCTGCTGCTGCCTCTCCTGCTGTCACCAACAGAAGTCTGTGCATTAGTCTGGTTTTTAGAGGCAAAACACATCCCACTGAGGCTGAATTCACACAGCAAATTAGTATTTGATTTGCACCCTGTGAATAAGCCTCGCTGTTGTACTTTCCTCACCCGGTTCTGAACTTTCAAAGGAAAATAAATTATTATACACCAAAACAAGGATCAGCTGGGTGGAATCAAATGGGTGTGTTGACACAGCAAGAGGGGAATGTAATGATTGATAAAAAAAAATGGAGAGAAAACAACAGCAGCTTTAAAAAAACAACTGTATGTAATTAGCTCAGGCTGAGTTTTCACCAAGAGTAATCAGAATCATTTATACAGGCAGGCAGGGGTCGGCTATCAATTCTAACTCTTCCTGCGGTGCGTTTGTGCCTCTGACATCACATCCTGTGAGCTTGTTTAAACAGCGGTCCCTGCAGTGACAGTCAGCATGCACAGGCCTTCTAGGATAACTCCGGAGGGCAGCAGCTTATTAACATGATAGAGGAAGCACAAGCTGCAGCACAAATATCAGGTGTCATCTCTGGTATATCAAGTCTGAATTCTGAGAAGCCTGCTGGCCATAACAAAGCCATATTTTCTATGAAATGTGGCTTTGCTTGTCCTAACTAATTTCTGTGATCTGTGGTCCCCACCTCACCCGCCCAAAACATCTTCCTTTATCCTTGCCAGATCTGATCTAACACTATTCATGTCAGTATTGCTTGAGACAAATAAAAGAGCAATGCTCTCTTCACCACAACACCCACATCTCAAACCTACATTTTTTTCCCACTTGAACATGTTTCAGCCACCTGTGTATTACATAAGGCGTTTACAGACCAAACAGTTTTGGGGACTCCCTGAGAGGAACTGGCCACTGGGAAGCCCCCCTGAGAACTACATACCTTCAAGGTCCATTTTTCTTTTGGCATTGACTTTGCCAATTGAAACGATGAAGTAACATAAGCTGGGTATTGAAGATTATTTTATTTTGCTTTATACCATAGTCTGGGTGAATACTTGATTATGATTGGCTTTGGTGTGTCTTAAAAACTTTAAAAGTAGTCTCGGTGAAACTGTCTGTTCACTGTTCTAAATTAATGGGCCGGCTATATAACCTGTAATCAGTTTACAATTAGTTTACAACACTCAGAGTAATGTCAGTCCTTCAGTGCCTTATCCTCTGAACACCACAGAAGGGACACACCCTGCTGGTACTACACTGCCTCTCTTAACTTAAGCAATCAACTCACATCCCAGCCGCTATTCAACTTGCTACTTCAGGCTGCGGCTGGCAGTAACATTACACATGGCGTATCGTTTGCTTTGGGGACGATGACATGGCTGGATAGCTAGCCAGTCTTCTTGTTTAACATACTGTCATTATCTTTACTGTTTGTCAACTGTATGCAATGTTATTGACTTTTAATCTTGTTAGCATAATGTTAGCAGACTAGAATATCTCCCGCTGCTGAGCTGTATTTAAAGTTTGTCCTATTTACTTGAGTAGTGAATAATGTTTCCATTGCATAATATCATGGGATGGTAATGATTATTCCAGGTATTAAGTAAACCCTCAGGTGTTAACCAAGGAAATTGAGCTATGGCTTGTGAAAAACTTTAGATTTAGACTGAAAAAAGCATAAAGACATAAATGAATATTCTTACTTTTTATTTCTTAGGTAAGTGACCATGGTATAAGCAGGATAATTTCCTCTGAGGTTCCATTATCACTTTTTAACAGCTGGTAACAGGATGGTTCACGCCTCCACATGTTAGAAAGTGATAATGGAAACCTGGTCAGGCATTATCCCTTACTTGGCGCTGTCTGGTCTCACCCAGGATGTCAAAATACCCCACTTGGGCAGAGTCACTATAAGGGGCACTATGAGATGCCTGAAGCACCCTTTAGCATCTGTGTGAGATGCATTTGGCTTTCCACAGACTAACCACAAGTCCAACTAACACAGGACTATGACCCAGGAGAAGGATGTTTGAGACTGACAAAAATATGTCTCTGCCATTCAAAAGCTTGTTTTTTTCCAGATTTCCAGCTGAGTTTTGTGCCACTGAAGCTGGGCATTTTTTGCAACATCCAAGATCTTTTTCCTGTCCCAAATAAAGTAGTTTTGTTTCCATAAATGTAACATCTGCCCCTTATGCGAGTTGACTCACATGACTAACATCGACCACTGTCTTTTCCTAACCCTAACCAAGTAGTTTATCGCCTAAACCTAACCACCAACACCTTCTTACTACCAACCCCCTCTGTTTAAGATACAATGCAAAAGATTGCCCACAGTGTCGTAAGAGCAAGGCTGGGGCTTCTGCCCAAGTGGCAAAATATGACAAGTAGGGATAAGATCACAATGTTTAATGAGTTTGAATTGCATTGCATTTCCCCCGTTATACACACTTACCGGCCACTTTATTAGGTACACCTTGCTAGTACTGGGTTGGACCCCCTTTTGCCTTCAGAACTCTCTTAAGTCTTGGTGGCAGAGATTTAACAAGTTGCTTGAAGCATTCTTCAAATTTTTGGCCATATTAGTGTGATAGCATCACACAGTTGCTGCAGATTTGTCGGCTGCACCACATCCCAAAGGTGCTCTATTGGATTGACATCACGTGACTGTGGAGGCCATTGGAGCACAGTGAACTCATTGTCATGTTCAGAAACCAGTTTGAAATGATTTGAGCTTTGTGACATGGCAAGTTATCCTGCTAGAAGCAGCCATCAGAAGATGGGTACACTGTAGCCATAAAGGGATGGACACGATGAGCAACAGTTCTCAGGTAGGCTGTGGCATTTGAATGATAATCAGTTGGTGCTAAAGGGCCCAAAGTGTGCCAAGAAAAATTCCCCACACCAAAACACCACTGCCAGCTTGAACCATTGATGCAAGGCAGGATGGATCCATGCTTTCATGTTGTTTATACCAAATTCTAACCCTACCATCTGAATGCCGCAGCAGAAGTCCAGCGGCTTTAAGGTTCAACATGTTGTTCATTCAGAGATGTAACAAAGAATTATTTGAGTTACTGTTGCCTTTCTATGATCTCGAACCAGTCTGGCCATTCTCCTCTGACCTGTGGCATCAACAAGGCACTTTGGCCCAGAGAACTGCCGCTCAGTGGAGATCTTTTCTTTATCGGACCATCCTCTGTAAACCCTAGAGATGGTTGTGCGTAAAATCCCAGTAGATCAACAGTTTCTGAAATATTCAGACCAGCCCGTCTGGCACCAACAACCATGCCATATCCAAAGTCACCAAAATCACCTTTCTTCCCTGTTCTGATGCTCGGTTTGAACTTCATCAGATCATCTTAACCATGCCTAAATGCACTGAGTTGCTGCCATGTGATTGGCTGATTAGCTATTAATGAGCAGTTGAACATGTGTACCTAATAAAGTACCCATAGAGTGTATATGCTCAGTAATAATCTCTATAAACAGATATCTGCATACTATGTATAAAGAATATGTTTTGATTTAAGAAGTGTTCCGGTTTGTGCTTGTTGTCCATTTTAGTGATATTGACCAAGTAAGGGATAATGACCGACGAGGTGTCCATTATCAGAAATGAACGGACGACGCGGAGGCGTGAACCGTCCGACGCCTCGAAGGGCATTATCCCGCTTATACCATGGTCACTTACGAAAGAAATAAATAATACGTTAATGTTGTTTTTTACCCTTAAAATTGTAAGTTTTTCACAAGAAGCGGCTGAGTGGACTATTTAATATCTCTCGCTGTGACGTGTTGCCAAGGTAACCGGCTCTGGCCACAGAACCTGCAGCTCGGTCGGCCGCAGCTGTTATATTAGGCCTAATCAGTGGAGGGAAGTGAGATGATTGCTTAACATTATGTTACGTGATACAAAGTATCATTTCAGAGGGCAAGTGCACTTCTTACCGCTTGTGTGTGTCCAGAGGATGATTTTGTTTCAAAGAATCAAAGTCCACAGATAGTTTCCTAAATCGTTTTTATTGCAATAAATATTATCCACCATTCGCTCTGATCATTAAATGTGTATCAAGCAAGTAAGTCTATCCTAAGTCGTTTTTATAAATATTATCCACCATTCACTCTGTATCAAGCAAGTAAGTAGCCTAAGTAAGGTAAGCAAGACAGAAAGACAGGCGACGAACTATTTAAAATTAAATGCAACATTGCCATTGATCGTGAAATTTGATAGAGATACTGGCATGTCCATCACAGTGGCATTTGAAGGATGGAGATTTAACGTTTGTGGACCACTGCTGGTTGGGACATTGCGGGACGACAAAATGTTGCTCCATTCTCGTCTCTCCTGGACTGACGGAGCCCAATAAGCCTGCAGGCTGCTTTCACAGCGATGCCCCGTCACAGATATGATCTGGCGTGTCTCCAGCCCAGCGTCTGAGAGTCGACCCACAGCTGTGCTCCGGAGGCTGTGGTTCGTGTAAATCCGCGACAGACCCACCTTAAAGAAACAATACTAAACACACAGGCTTTTAATGAGGGCAGAAGAGGGGTTAGGCATAATACATAGGGCTACATTATTAGAATTGTACAGACCTCTTCACTGATTTTTTTTAGCATGTCTCCCAGGTAGTGGACACCCATCGGCTCCCTGGAGTACCACACATCAGATGCCACGGTGATGGAGCGCTTTGGGTGCAGATAAAAAGATTTTGCGTCTGGGGGACATTTAGAGATGTACTTCTTGAAACTTTTTACTGGGCTCAGGGGATCCCTGGGCCTTGCGAACATAAAACCTCTTAGGTTTTGCTTGTGTGGGTCGTTTGGATCTTTATGATTTTTAGTGTCAGGATTATGCGCTAGGCTGACGTATTCAATGCCATCCTTGTCTCTCTGGATGCTCATGGTCAGCTCACGGTTCCCCTCACGGTTCCCCTCCCTGCCACGCCAAGCCAAATACAGCTGGATGTCAAACCACACCTTTCTGATGAGGCCGAGGGGCGTATCGGGAGACAGCGTAGATGAACATCTGATTATCTCAAGGTCCGACTCAGGGATACGAGGATGGTGGAAGCTGGTGTCTTTCCCACTCTTTCTGTAACGCTTCAGTATCGCCTTAAAAACCGCATTACTGCTCTTGAACACAGTGTCGCTGATGATGTTGACGTCTCTTAAGTGGCGATTAATGCTGGCTCTCAAACTCCTCTAACTGGCAACACTGTATTCTCCTCCTTCCTTAGTTGACTAGACAGACGCATAAAACAGTCGCAAAATGTCATTGAGTGTAGTGGCAGTGTAGCTCTCAAAGTTGATGTCCATGTTTTTCTGAGCCAGGAAGTCTCTTAATGTTTTAACTGCCCATTTCGTGGTTTTCTTTGTGTTTACCTCGTCCTTGTCATCCTCTAAATTGTTCAATTCCTCCGGTGCCACCTCCTTGTGTCGCATCTCCTTCTTCTTATATTCTCTTCTCTCTTTCTCTTCTGCTGCATCCCAGTCTTCAAAATTATCAAATTCACCAAATAGGTTAAAGGAAACTATAAAATCACTCATGTCTTGTCTACTGTCTTGCCGTTGTGATAAATAAACTGTGAAATAACATATGTTAACGTATGTTCTGAGTTTCTGTTGCCACGGTTACCAACTAGCGTTTGAGCCAGCGCAATAATTTAGAACAATCAGGCTATTTGACCGGAACTTCTTTATAGGTGTCCTACAACACTTTTTAACGGACACCCTGCAGCCAATCAGAATCGAGTATTCACCCAGACCATGGTATAATCACGTTTAAATGACAGATAAACAGTGCATATGAGGAAGAGGAAGGCATTGGCTGAAATGTAATATCTGCGATCACTGACTATTATCTGACAACCATACAGGGTTATATTAGGGGTTTTTTTTGTTTGTTTATTTTTTAATGTATCTGTATTCATATGCAGATATCAGTTTACTGGCATTAGCCAAAATGATATTTGTTTATTTTTTAATGTATCTGTATTCATATGCAGATATCAGTTTACTGGCATTAGCCAAAATGACAGGCACATGGGAAAGGAAGTCATGGCCTGAATATTCCCTCACTAAACTTCATCTTCTGGAATATTAGCTGTTGCCTCCAGAGGCTTAACATCTGACCAATAGCTGAAGGGTTCTGAGATTGGATCAGTAAATCCTTGGCCTTCACCGCTGGTCCATTTCTCCTTGTTTTTTTGTTGTTTTTTTTACAAGGTGAACAAGTTTTTAAAAATTGCGGCTGCTGGTGCTGCCTCGGCTCATGTGTTTGACAAAACATTTTACACTTTATGTCACTCAAGGTTTGTTTTGTGCTGGGAGAAAGCCTGCCTGCAGTGCCTCTTATGGCCAATTGAGGCTGGCTCCAAGGGTAAGTCAGTCCCCATAGACCCCAGTGGTAAAATGCCCAACTTTAAAGCAGAAATAACATGTTTACAGCCTAGTACAAAGACAAAAAAACAAACAAACAAACAAACAAAAAAAGAACACTTTTGGTTTCCATAGCTAATTTCATCATTTATGACAACTGTATGGGGGTAGATTTTTTTTCATATAAGTCACCAATCTACATTTTATTAAAATTTAAAGTTATACATGATTAAAGGTGTCACTGCTTTGAGTGACAGGTTGTCTGCAAGATGTCTCCACAGCCTGAGTCAGATCCACCCCTTGCTGCTCCGCCCTCTTGTCTAAATATGGTCATAAATATGGTCGAGATATGATGTGCAAGGTACCCTAGGTGCATTGGTTGCTGACTTTCTGAGACGCCATGTCAACTTCAGGGTCTGCCCATTGGTCCGACAGCCCATTGGTCCGACATCCCATTGTTCCAACCATATTAAACCCATTGTTCCGAAGTCCAGTTGTTCCGAAATCATCATGATGCCCTGTGGTTAAGGTCTGGTTAGTTTTAGGCACAAAAACCACTTGGTTAGGGTCAGGAAAAGATCATGGTGTGGGTTAAAATGAAAAAGAAAGTGACAAACACATAAGCTGCGAGCCTGCTTCGCCTCAAGCCTTCCCCAGCTGACCCAGAGCCAGTCGCGGCGCACCATCAAGGCAGAAATATGCCCGCCGGGAGCCGTTCAGCACCGCGGAGAGCTCCCCACACAACCCGGACCCCAGAGTTAATAACAGGAGATTATGGTGTCCTCTCTGTAATAATAATAATACATTTTATTTATATAGCGCTTTTATGACACTTGTATCTCGACTAGTAGCCTACTTTTGTTGCGTTGCTGATCCTCTATGGTACACAAATACAGTATAGCCTAGTATAATCACACATCAGAACAACGGGACGTCGGACTAATGAGAGGTCGGACCAATGACATGGACCCGTCAACTTCTGCCTGTTATATGCATTGTCTGTTTTCAAAATAAACTTCAGTTTTCACAGGCAATGTGCACTTTGAACACTTTGAGGCCTTGGTGGCTTTTCTTGGTGTTTATTATCTTTATTTATAGACTTATGGCAAAGTATCTACATGCATTGTACCTGAAATACCATCATTTGGTAAGTGAGTGGTTCTTCTGAATTATGGGTTACACATGAGCCTTTATTTCCTTTATTGAATCTGCACTGCACTGACAGCACATAGCCAGTCTTGCAATGCACTTTGTAGCACCTGGATCTTTGCCATGTATCTTTTTACCCATAAATTATACTTATACCGCCTACAGCAAAGGTCCAGGGGCCAGATAGGCACAGGCACCATGCATATGCTCTTTTCTGCACAAAAAACCCCAAAATGTGCAGCAGAATGTATATACCTACAATGCATACACATGGTTTTCTCAAGCAGTATATAGATATAATATAATATGGTGCAGAGGAAACTAAGTGACTGACAAAACTGAACAATAAAGCATTCTCTTTCAAGGTTGTTAGCCAATTTCACAGTGTGATTTTTTTGTCTACACAGCACTCTGTAAAATCTCCATCAAAGGTGCATTAATTACTTCTGCGTGCTTAATTATCATTCTTGTCATTGACATTGGAGACATCATGTTATTTCATATTGTTTATGTTCTTTTCATTTAATCCCTTCTTGTGAAGCACTTTGTAAAGTCTGTTTGGATATGAACGCTATAAACTAAATCATCGATTATCTGTCAGTAAAATTGTGCTGCTTCTTTGCTCTTCTTTTCTTTGACAGGTGGAACAGGCAGGAGTACCGCTACACAAACAGATGATTAAGGGTTTGTTTACATCCATGTTTGGCTTATTGTGGGTGTGGAAATAAGGCCCAGTTTCACAGTGATTGAGATTTATCAAACAGAACCGTATGTATCCTGGGAAAACACACTCCTGGGCACGAACAGGAACATCTCCATGTAAAACTTGCAACATTCGGCCGCTCAGACCTACATTAGCCCTGCATTAAAACCACAGCCATCTGATTTATTTAAACCATAGGGCCCAACATTTGCTGCAATACGTCACTATGGCAAACCCTTTATGGAAATGACTTCTTGACGTGTCAATTTGACATTTTGACCAGTTAATATGTTAATTGAAGGTATCTCAAATACTTTTGACATGTTACAAATATATTTTTACATGTAGAAATTACATTTTGAGTAGTCAAAACTAATTTGCAGGTAGTCCTATCTGTAAAAAATGAGTAACTGATATCTATAATTAGATTAATAATTATGTGATGTCAAAAAAAAAGTCTGAGTTTGGTGGGTGTGAGGGTTGGTGGATGGGTCCAACCCTACCCTCACTGACTGGATGCTTTTCTGGAACGCCCCGCCATGTAGCGGAGCCGCAAGCTCATGTGGGAACTGCAAAATCACGCAATAAAAAGCAATTGATGTAATGTGAGCCAGACCAAACAATCATTCAGGAGGAGAAAGAGTTTAACTAGAGTTTGCCTTGCTGTTCACATCAACATTACTTCACGATTTTAAAAAAATTGAGAGTTTACAATCCGTAGTCAGTGCATTGTGTTATATTTTGAAATTTACCGGATGCTGTGTGCATTCTGTTTCCGGTTTGGTGCCATCTCTGAGCTACGTGGCTTGACGTGCTATGGAAGTGCAGTCACTGAAAAATAAACCTGGCGCGTAGCGACAAAGCGGAGCACCGTGGTGCTTCTGGGACGCTCCAGAGGCGCTGCGCGGCACGTGCTGTGGAAATGAAGCTATTCACTAGAATGGCAGTATATCTGCTACATAGTGCATGGCGCTGTGCGACGCAGACGGTGTATGTGGAAATTGCGGGTAAATCCAAATTCTGTTCTCCTTTCCTAAACCCAACCATGTGTGTTGTTGGCTAAACATAACCACGTTTGTTGTTGAAGGAAAAAAATATCAGCGATATCAACAAACGATTTCTGACTTCTGAGCATATCATTATGTAAGTACTACAAAGCCACTGGTCAACTCAAAGCCAAACTCCGTTCTTATTTCCTATACCCAACCAATTGCCTTTGTTGCCTAAACCCAACCATATGCATGTGTTCATTGTTGTTGAAAGAAAAGAACGTCAATTCCCGGTTTTGAACCGTCTTAGCGCATTTATTTTGAAAGAGACTGTACGAAACTGTACATTTCCTGTAAAAACGGAAGTGTATTTTGAAAACAGATTACAGGGCTTAAGTTGACTAGGCATCGAAGGACATCAACAACCAATGCATCCAGGATACCTTGCACGTCATATGTCGGCATGGAAAGTCCATTACCAAACGTCGAAATGTGATGAGGTTGGAGTGAAACTGTGTTGCTTGTGACCAATGGAAATGTCATTTTCCCATTTCAGATATCAACAATTTCATATCCAATATGTCCGACATACCAACAAACCATTAGTCAACTTTTAATTTAGCATATTCATTTTGGATATGTAGCCCAAATTAGCATATTCATTAGCATGATGATTTTGTGGAATAAGTATTGCTTCAAGTACATATAACAGTGATGAACACAGAGGTAATAAACACTGTTTCTAACTGTCCTCAGTTCAGTCTTTTGCTAGTTGAAGCTGTTATGTTCAGTTCAGCATAAAACCAGGCTCATACAAACACTGCACTGAAGGTTAACAGCTTATCAGCTTGTTATTATAACATAGTTGCAACATTATGAATATTTCAGTGTCTTTTACTCATTTAAAATGTTTTTTTTTTTAATGAGGAAGTTGTAATGTGAATCACAGTTGAGCTGGCAACAGTCACCAGTGAGGGTCTTCACTCCTAAAAGCTACTGATTCAGTTAGTGGCAACGGTGATTTAGTACATTTCATTCATTTTGTAGATTTTCTGATAAAGATTCTTTGGTCATATACTAGCTGGTTGGTGAGAACACTGACACTGCTCTTACTGTGAGAATGTCATGTACTTTAAGATACATTTGGCACCTGAGATAAGATTTCATAATTTTCCAGCTCTATTAGCCAATCTGTTTTATATTAACAATGAATCAAATGACTATGTGATATGAAGGCATTACTGCTCCTGTGCTAGGCAATGTCTGGAGGATCACAGGCTTTTTAGTTGTGACTTGTCATAATCTCTGTCTCACACTGGCTGAGTAAGAAACCCCTCAGTGTGCCTGTTACCACTTCTTCTTCTTTTATCCCAGCTGCGCGGGATGTCATCCACAAGTTTTGAGAGGCAGCTGAAAGATTCGGTGGCTCCCAAATCTTTCATGCCCCGCTGATCTCTCAGTCCCTTTGCAGCCCACATGCTGCAGCTTATCAGCCTCATCATGACAGCTCTCCTCTTCTTTGCTCCTCCAGAGCTTCTTGTGTGTGAGAGGGGGGCTCGCCTTTGACGGCAGCATTCTGCCGAGGGTTTTGAACCAGCAGACCCTTTGCTCAGATGAACAGGAGGTGGAGACCTTACATTGGGGTGTGTATTGTTTGCTCATGTCAGAACTTGTAGTTCATGAGCATCCAAATACACAACATGTGCAGCTTGTTCAGTGTGCTCATGAATCAGAGAGACTAGTAGCAAAGACTGCTGAGTAATATGTATGTGCATCTCTGTATGGTAAAAGTTAAGCAGAGAGCATTTTGAGGTGTTACGCCGGATTTCCACTGGATGCATGTCCGTTGCGGAACGGCAGCGCTGGTTATCCGCTGCGTGCTCCGCCGTCCGTCAATACCCACTGGCTGCGTTTGCTGTGCGGTGCGGTGCAGCTCCGCAGGAAGACATCTCGGTGCACTGCCATGATTAATATCTCCTCGTCCATGGTGTCAACGGGGTGAAATGACGTCTGAAAACTTCTGACCTGTTGACTTCAGGCCTGCCTCTGCCCATTATGTAGTTTTCAAGGTGTAGTGCAGGGAAATATGATCCGCCGTGAACACTATGTACTTTATTTTGAAAATTAACCGGATGTTTTATTGTGTTTCTGTGCATGACTTCCTGCCCCGCACGATCTGCTCTGTGCTGAATTGCTGCGTTGTGCTCCGGTGTCCTGCAAAAATCGAAGTCCTGCATATCTGTTGTGGAGGGCTCCGGAGTGCCGGAGCTGAGACGGAGCCAGAACTCAGCACAGCCGCAGCCGGTGGAAACACACACATTGACTAGAATGGAATCCTATCGGCTCCGCCGCCGTGCCGGAGCACAGACGCAACCAACACGCATCTGGTGGAAAATCAAATACCAATGCATTCTCACACCCCTCAAATGCTTGGCATCTCTATCCAATGCAGCCTTTAATGTCTGCATGTGATGCACAGCTGTATCCTGGGTGAAACTCGTTGTCAATTGAATTCAGATTGTCATGATTAGGTACAGGCAACAAAACTACCTGGTTAGGTTTGTAAAAGACATCATGTTTTGGGATAAAATAAGTACCTAATGTGTTATAAATATGTCTTGATTGAAGTAAGTATGTCACAGACATAAGTTACATGACATCACGTTAAACCAAGATTGACTTTACACTGAAGCAGCACTGACTTTTGGTGTCCCACAGGACAGGAACAGCACTGTCCTGGCTGAAAATCCTGGCTAAAAATTTGTGCTTGTTCCACTTCCACTCCCCCCCCCCCCCCCCCCCCCCCCCACAGACTTTTGCATCTCTTTGTCAGTTGCTCTCAACGTCAAATATTGCCACAAATGGGTTTACATTGGAATTATTTGAGAACCCACTGTGTCCCATAGAGACACCAAAGGTTGCCTCTGGTGTTATTTTCACACACTGCACACTGAGGAGCATGAAAAATCCTTGGTTTTTGACAACTTTGGAATGAGAAGCTCAGAAAGCAAAAGTGATTTGTTTGTTTGTGACATATTTGTTTCTGGATGCTTAGTGATGTAGGGACTACACTCACAGGGCTAGTGGTTAGTTAGCTCGACAGTAGAGCTAACCACTAACTTGCTATGGGGTGCCGTTTGTAAAGTGGCTCATGCTGAAAATAACATCAACATTTTACCACGTTTAGCTTCAAACAATGTTTAAAAAAACCTTTTACCACATTTATAGCAATATTTGCTAACTTAGAAATATATTAAATAGTTAAATCTAAATATTAAATGTGGCACCTAAATGTTAAATGTTAAATCTAAATATTAAATCTAAATGTTAAATCTAAATATTAAATCTAAATCTAAATGTTAAATCTAAATCTAAATCTAAATGTTAAATGTTAAATCTAAATGTTCTGGGTGAAACTAAATATTTAGCTAATATGCAAATTCACACTGCCGGTCACCGGAAGTACCAAAATAAAAGCTTGAGATGGTCAGACTGTGTTTATAGAATCAAATAACGAATTAAAACCAACGTATCGGGGGAAATGGACACTTGAACATACATTAGCGTGATAATAACTACCTAAAATAACAAGAAACATGTTTGGAGAAATTTTATTTGACGTGTACTTTGAGTTGTTAGTGTCCCTTCGGAGGGAATCGCCTTGTTGTTTACAAATACGTCTGGGTAGAAAACCAGCTTGATAGAAACAGCCGGACTGATCAGACTGATCTGATACATCACAACATCAGTGGAGTTTCATACAGAGTGAAGACAGATAACAGATTAAACTCAAATGTATCACTGCCACATTTTATATTTTATTTGTTCTCTGATTCACCATCGAGTTAAACATCTGAATAAGAAAAGGAAACAAATGACTTTCTTTTTTTATTATAAAGATTTTTCTCTTCATGATCTGTTATTTCTCTCATCAACTTTAATTATGGATAGGCTACAATCAAAGTCAGAGAGAGTCATTTCCATTCAGTCACACCTGAGGCTGATCATTCCTGAGCGTCGGGTTGATGAGTTACAGAATTTTAATTTTCCCTGGAACATTTGACCTAATAAGTTAGGTCACATGGATGCGAGATTCAGTATTGAGATGAACTCTTTGTTTCAAACATAGAAATCCAAGATGGCGGTGTGGATGTCTGCCTCGAGACTTTGCTCTCTCGTACTTCTCCTGGTTTTGTCTGTTTTTTTTTAGCTTCCTACTCCCCCTCTCTGGTCACCTTCACCAGAGAGGAACTCCTACACATTGGCCAGTCCTGCACTGGAAATTTTGGTCAGAGGTGCAGCGGCTCTCCTTGGGATTCGCCGGAGACGGGGCAAGTGTGCAGGAGTGCTGGTGAGGCTAACGGCCTATTTCCATCAGATGCGTGCTGGTTGTGTCTCCGCTCTGGCACGGCAGTGGAGCCGATAGGATTCAATTCTAGTCAATGTGTGTGTTTCCACCGACTGCGGCTGTGCTGCGTTCCGGCTCCGTCTCAGCTTCGGCACTCCGGAGCCCTCCACAACAGCTACGCAGGACTTCTATATTTGCCGGACGCCGGAGCACAACGCAGCAATTTAGCACAGAGCAAATCATGCGGGGCAGGAAGTCGTGCACAGAAAGAAAATAAAACATCCAGTTAATTTTCAAAATAAAATACACAGTGTTCACGGCGGATCATGTTTCCCTGCACTACACCTTGAAAACTACATAATGGGCAGAGGCAGGCCTGGAGTCAACAGATCAGAGGTTTTCAGATGTCATTTCACCCCGTTGACACCATGGACGAGGAGATATTAATCATGGCAGTGCACCGAGATGTCTTCCGGTGAAGCTGCACCGCTCCGCACAGCAAACACAGCCGGTGGGTATTGACGGACAGCAGAGCACGCAGCGGATAACCAGCACTGCCGTTCCGCAATGGACACGCATCCAGTGGAAATCCGGCGTAAAGATTACACGCTCTGCTCCCGTCTATACACCTGGCAAATGTCCACTCTCTGGCAAGTAAGATTGACAAGTTGCTGCTCCTCACTCATAAAAACTCGGACTTAAGCACATCTGCTGCCCTGTGTTTCACCGAAACCTGGCTCAGTGAACACATCCCGGACAGCGCATTACAACTACCTGGATTCCAACTTTTCAGAGCAGACTGCATCACAGAGCTCTCGGGGAAAACGAAGGGAGGCGGAACGTGCTTCTGCATAAACAAACTGTTTTATTCACCGTGGTAGCTCCACCCTCCCCCCTCCCCCCTCTCCTCTAACCCCCCACCTGCACTAAAGGTCTGTGAAGAGGATGTGTGTCGGCTCTTCCAGAGACAGAAGACCAGGAAGGCTCCAAGACCTGACGGTGTGTCTCCCTCCTACCTGAGAGTCTGCTCTGACCAGCTGGCCCCTATCTTCACTCAGATCTTCAACTGATCGCTGGAGCTCTGTGAAGTACCCTCCTGCTTCAAATGCTCCACCATCATCCCGGTCCCCAAGAAGCCGTCCATCACAGAATTAAATGACTACATGCCTGTCGCCCTGACATCTGTGGTCATGAAATCCTTTGAAAGACTGCTGCTGCGCCACCTGAAGGACATCACAGGCCTGCTGCTGGACCCCCTGCAGTCTGCCTACCGGGCAAACAGGTTGGTGGATGATGCAGTCATCATGGGACTGCACCATATCCTGCGCCATCTCGACTCCCCAGGGACTAACGCAAGGATCCTGTTTGTGGACTTCAGCTCAGCGTTCAACACTATCATTCCTGAAATACTACACAAGAAGCTCATCCAGCTCACGGTGCCTGCCTCCACCTGTCAGTGGATTACCAGCTTCTTGACTGAAAGGAGGCAGCGTGTGAGGCTGGGGAGCATCACATCCAGCTCCCCCAGGGGTGTGTCCTCTCCCCACTGCTCTTCTCCCTGTATACCAATGACTGCACCTCAGGGGACCCTTCTGTGAAACTCCTGAAACTTGCAGACAACACCACGATCATCAGTCTAATATGGGACCGTGATGAGTCTGCATACAGACAGGAGGTGGAGCGGCTGGTCATCTGTTGCAGTCAGAACCACCTGGCGCTGAAGCCACTCAAGACTGTGGAGATGACAGTGGACTTCAGGAAAAGCCCCCCAACACTGCCCTGCCTCACCATCCTCAACAGCACACAGTGTCTGTGGACATTGTTTCCCGGTACCACAATCTCTCTGGACCTCCCACATAGACACTGTCCAGAAAAGGGCCCAGCAGAGGCTGTACTTCCTGCGACAGCTCAGGAAGCTCAATCTGCCTCAGGAACTGCTGATCATGTTCTACACAGCCATAATCCAGTCTGTTCTCTGCACATCCATCACCGTCTGGTTTGGATCTGCCACCAAACTGGACAGGAAAAGACTGAAATGGACAATCAGGTGTGCACAGAGGATTATTGGGACTGATCTTCCCTCCATCAAGGACCTGTACAGGTCAAGGGTCAGGAAACTCTTCTGAACTCTTTATTAGATAACAGTATAAACTCCTCATAGAATGAAGCCATCTGGGGACTCATGGCCCTGTTTCCAGTGGTTTTTCAGAAGCCAAATGTGGGTGTCTTTTATTGTTGTTTTGATACTGGAGATAGTGACACAAAAAGCAGTTGTGTTCTACTCAGACATTGCAGGTGTAAGCTTAGGTAACAAAAGCATATGGTTAGGTTTAGAAAAAAAACTTGGTTTGGTGTAAAATAACTACAATTCGTAATGTAATGTCACATGACATACACCACTAGCATAGCATGCCACACATCCTAGCACACTATATTGTTATTAAAATGACTCCACTGACTTTTGGTTTCACACAGTAAATGAACAGCTGGCTCCCAGGTAAAAGTCCGGTGTTTGTTTGACCCATCCACCACCCCTACCATCTGTACTATATGAACTGTCTAGCTCTTTAGACTCCTGTAGTGGCCAGCAACATCAGAAATAGCTGCCATCTGGTGTTCATCATACAATTGTGAAAGGTGCCACTGTATGTCAATACCAGACACTGAAATCATTGACAAAGTGGCAGTTTTTGAAAAGTTGAAAGCAAGAAAGGGTTGGAAATGTACTAAGCCAACATTTTTCAGGCGACAGGGTTCGCAACAAGCCCCCAACAACACAGCTCCATGTTTTAATGCAGGGCTGAATTCAGTCTAAATGCCTGCTTAGCTGATATAATGCTGTCTCTGCTAATGTTTATTGTTATTCATATCATTCGCAACTGATTGACAGTAGTGTACAACAGGCTTCTGGGGTCCTTAAGGATCTAGGGACCTTGGAACATAACTCTTTTTACTAAATAACATTGCATCAGAAGGGACACATATAGCCTACATACATATTTGTCATATATACACATGCTCAGGTGCCTCTACATGTACATCACTGTGGGGCTAATAAGACCAGGGTTTATGGCTTTTAGCATGACTAACATGTTCTCATTGAGATGTCTGTACTGAAGTCTTTTGAACTAGGTTCACTCATATCTTGAATCACTGGGCTCCTCATGAGTATTTTATATTCCATTTTATTGCATCTGTCCATTGAGTCATGAGGGCGACAACAACCCAACTCCATGCTGGCTGTTTATGTGACGTTTTGTCAAAGGTTAAAAAGCCTGATTTTTATTAGCATTTTATTTTCTCAACCTATTGTCCCTTTTTATACTCGCTACTATACAGAAAGCTGTATTTTTCTTCTGCTTTTCTTGTTTTCTTAAATGAGCTATAACTCAGAGATTCTAAGTCCAAGGGCAACATTTGTAGGAAAAAAAAATTCAATTCACCCCACAGGCAACACAAAAATTAGCCAGGAAGGTCAGACTGTGCTGCTATTAAACACAGCTTCACAATTTTGACAATAACTCCAGAATCTGAAGGTCTAGTGGTTGTAAATCCTCATGGATTTTTTTTTTGCTGACAATGTCTACTTTAAAGTTGATCAAAACTGTGATATTTTACAGTTTTCATATTACAATTGTTGAAGGGGTTTGATGGAGGCAGAGGAAAAGATGAATAGAGGAAATATGGTACTGTGGGACAGCATCATCAATGGACTGCCCCTTCTGCCAAAACTGATCAAATCTAGACAGCAGACATATAGAAAACACTATAGGACAATCAATCAATCATGTCAATCAATCATTTACAGTATTTGTCACATGGAATTATACAATGTACAACTTCAGTGAAATGTGATCCAATCAGCTCCTTAACCTTGTGCACCATAATTTTGTCCTGTTTGCATCTTCTTACATTGTTGGCTGCTGCTTTATAATTGTCCGTGTTTGTCGATGGTTCTGGTAATCCATAATTGCTGGGTGTGGAATGATTTAGTGCTCCAGAACAATGTACAGCAGTGATCCACAGCAGGAACAGGACAGCACCTCACATTCCCACCATCACAGTCCTTATTCACCGTGAAACACACGCCTCCTCTCCTTCTCTGGCAAGAGTCCTCTGCTTTGTCAGATAGGCATGTAGAAAAAGTCACCCAGTTGAATGGCACTGTCCAGAATTTAGCCAAGTCTCGGAATCAGAGGATATTCCAGTTCTTGATATCCCGTTGAAACTGATGTGGCATGGAGGTCGTCATTTATTAAGGCTTAAAGTGACACAGTTTTGCCGCTTTGAGTGACAGGCTGTCTGCTTGTGTCACCTCAGGTTTTCAGTCAGATCCACCCTTCACCTCCCCACTCCACCCTCAAATTTAGTTATGATCACTTCTGGCTCCACATTTGTGCTAGACTTCAAGTCAGCAGGCAGCTTGTTTCAGAGAGCAGGACCACAGTAACTATAGACACCCTGACCAGAACTGGATCTAATTGTGGGTACAGCTAAAAAACCTCTGTCTGATGACCTGAGAGTCCTGATGTCGTTATAATCAATGAGCAGGTCAGGTATGCACTGAGAAGTCAAACCATTAAGTGCTTTACAGCAGGATTTTGAAGGCGAGTCTGTATTGTACTGGGAACCGTTGAGGTGATTTAGGTACTGGAGTAATACGTTCAAATTTTTATGTACGTGTAAGAACTCTTGAGATGAGCATGAGATGAACATATGAACCAGTTTCTCAGAGTCACTTTTTAATATATTTTTTGAGGGGTAAAATGCTGTTCTTGTAATATTGGTAATGTCATTTTCAAAACTGAGATCAGTATCCAAAGGAATGCCAAGGGTTTTGACTTGCTTACTGTATTTCAGACACAGCGATTCCAAGTGAAATAAATTTTGTATCTCTGATGGAGTATCTCAGTCTTGTCTGTATCCAGGTGTAAAAAGTTTCTTGAAGTCCAGCAATTAAAATATGGAAAGCAATTAAAATGCCCATCCCTAGTTAGAACATCCCCATGATAATAACTGGTTATAAATGTAGCTCAGCCAGCACAGAAATTACACAAGGAAGATCAAAAGACAAAGACGTACCTGTACTAAAACCTGAATAACGTTAGAAACCAATTGCAAAACAGTGTGCATGGAGTGCTGCTCACATGTAAAGTAAATATCCCTGTGGTGTTCTTCAGTTTGGGGATCCAAGCAGTTGAGAATTGTTGAAAAAATCTGAGGCAGTCACGAGGGTAACAGTTTAAAAAGCCTTTAATATCTCAGTGCTATTCAGTAGTTAAAAACATGCCTATGTGTTGCCGCCATTGAGGCAGTGGTGGTTCTAGCACATTTGGTGCCCTTGGTGAGCCCCCTGTTACCAATGTTTAAAGTAACAATTTTTCCCAATAGCTGATACCAATGTTTTTATATTGGTGATTCTTTCATTTTTCTGTTGTTATTTATTCTTCTTTTGTGCCAGGGAAACACAGAAATCTACACTATAGAAAATAAATTAACAGTCATTCCAGTCATTCAGTCCTTCGTTACACTACCTTTGAATGAGCACAAATTCAAGAATAAACATAAATAAAACAACCTTTAACATAACCTTCTTTCACACAAAAAACCTCTTTAAAAAATAAGCAAAAAGCCTTTTTACTATATATGATACATCATAATCCCCTCTCTAATATCTGTTTAATAGTGCTGTGAAAAAATCATCAAATTTGGCCTTCAAACAGCTGGATTTATTCAAGTTTCCACTAAAAGCTACATTTTACAAGATTACACTGAACATTTCATGAGAATTTATCTCTGCCCAATAGTAATTTGGCAAAGGTAAATTTATCGTTATATGGGTACCTCTAAGCAGCTGGTGGCTTATATTTTTTCTTGCCACACACACTCCTATCAGTAGTGGGCACCAGAGAGGTTTTGTCGTTTTGACATAATAAAGATATAGCATGTTTCAGGGTCCACAGATTACTCGCCCTTCTCCCCCAGAGAGCAGGTAAAGTGAAAAGAGCTGGGGAGGGAGACTGGGGGACAGCAGGAAACCAGAAAAAGAGGCCTGTCCATTATTTAGTAGGCTTTGCTATGTAGTTATGTTGTTGTGGCTTTGTGTAATATTTTGAAATAATAACTGGGCAAGTATTTTCTTTATCATCTTGAGTGCCTCAGATTTCTTCTAAGACAGTTCTAATGTAAAAAACTCTTTTAATGTTGTTGATGAATAGGTCAAATAAAGCTGAATTAAAGCTGAATGGAAGAAAAATACCACTGAGTTATTTATCTAGAAAAGATGACAGGCCATGAACCTCTTCATCTTGATGCCAACAAACTGGGAACAGTCATGTGTCTCCATGTGATTGGTCAGTGGCCTTTCATGTCTACATATTACACACTAGGTATCTTGCATTTACTATTGGCATTCAGGCATGCTACTACCACTGCTGGGACATCAAGAAAAAGCACATGGTTAGGTTTAGAAAATGACATCATGGTTTGGCTGTACATTCAAATGGAAAGCTTACAAGGTTTGATGGACATATCAACAAATTTTCATAAATTTTTAAGTTGACAGAATTTGAGAAGACAAGTTGAATTACTATTAAGTTACCTCAATTTGTCTTCTCAAATTCAGTCAACTTAAAATTTCAAGGCAGCTGGGACACTAACTTTTTAAGTTAAAACAAGCGGTGTTGTTTTACAGTGCAGTACTTAGGTAGCTCCCAACTGAATCTCTGCTTTAGATATCTGCTTTATTTTACTGTTACATTGGAGTCATGTTAAGTTACTGCTGATGAGAACCCAAAGTTTCCTTATTTTGCTGCTTTATAATGAAAGCTTTTAAATAACAAAACAACAAGAATCTGTAGGAAATTTAATGTGTTTATGACCAAATTAGCAGAACTCTGTTCAAGGCTCTTCTTTAAGAATAACAAGTCTACAAATACTGCAGGGAGGAAGCATTAAAAGCAGAAACAATAACAGATGAAGATGAGAAGGTGCTGACAGCAGGCTCTTCCAGCACCTCTGAAAACAGCTCATCTTCAACAGGTAAACTTCTTTTACCTGGTGTGCTGTGTGATGGAAAAACACATGCAGAAAAACAATGGGGGACTTTAGCTGTAGATCAGGCATTTGCTTTTAAACACCATCAACTCAAGACAAACCATCATGAGTGAAAGACATACCTCTAAGCAGGTGGCCCTTTTGTAAATGAGACGCAAATCCCTGCTACGCTGGACTGAGTCAAACCAAGTCAAGCCAAGCCAACACGTGTATGGAAAAACACCACAAGAGCACAACCTCCCATCAGCCCCCACCCCTGCTGTGGCCAGCTCCGCCCTCCTGACATGGTGTCACTCACTTATTGAGAGATGATGCACCTTTGTGTGAATGCATGTTTGAGGAATGAGGCAGTCAGTGTAAGTAATTGCACAAGCCTGATCATAATTACCATATAAATGCTATTCACAGAGGCTGTAGGAGTAATTGGGTGAGCTTGAATGTACGGGTCTTGTAAGTCTTGTCAGTAAGGGTGGGCAAGGTCTACTAACCGTGAGACCAGGGCCTGTTTGGCTTGTCTGCTGGCCTGTTCATCTGTTTGTGAATGAATGTATTGACACAGTATGGTTTTCAACTTATAACAATATATGATATAGTGTGCAAAGCTCATTGAGGCATGCAGAGTCCACCCAGTCCCAGATCACTATAGGCTTAATATGAGGGTCTAAATGGTCTTGCTCCACATTACATCAGATATACAGTATATTTCGTCTTCACCAGCCAGCATCAAGTCTTTGGACAGTGGCCTCCTCTTCACCCCTCCACGAAAGAAGAGATACTGATTTTTTTTTTGGTTCTAGCAAACTGAATGCTCTGCCTAATGATGTGACAAATGCCTTTTTTTGTGGTTTAGACTAAGACAGACATGGTTACTTAAGATAAAAAGTGTATGGACAGATTCAATTTCAATTTTTCAATTCAATTTTATTTATAAAGCCCAATATCACAAATCACAATTTGCCTCACAGGGCTTTACAGCATACGACATCCCTCTGTCCTTAAGACCCTCACAGCGGATAAGGAAAAACTCCCCAAAAAAAACCCTTTAACGGGGAAAAAAAACGGTAGAAACCTCAGGAAGAGCAACTGAGGAGGGATCCCTCTTCCAGGACGGACAGACGTGCAATAGATGTCGTACAGAACAGATCAGCATAATAAATTAACAGTAATCCATATGACACAATGAGACAGAGAGAGAGAGAGAGAGAGAGAGAGAGAGAGAGATGCAGGTAATGACAGTAGCTTACAACAACATTAATGAAAGTAATAATATTATAGTTATAGTTCTGGCTACTGTGGTACAATATGTTGAAAGTATGTATTAGTATCAGACAGTATACTTGTGTGACAATAGTCATATGTGTATAATAACAGTAGAAGTATGACTAATGACTAATGATGGCAGCAGCAGCAGGAGGCATCTGGCAGGACCACGGCAGCAGCACAACCACACACGTCACACTGTCCAGGCACCGCTGCGGTATGAGTTATTCTGAGAGACAGTGGAGCACAAAGGCTCCGGAGAAGAAGCCGAGTTAGTGACATCCAGAATGGCCGAGTTAGCAAGATGCAGTAATAGGATGAGAGAGAGAGAGAGAGAGAGAGGGAGAGAGAGGGAGCCCGGTGTATTATAGGGGGTCCTCCGGCAGACTAGGCCTAAGTCAGCCTAACTAGGGGCTGGTACAGGGCAAGCCTGAGCCAGCCCTAACTATAAGCTTTATCAAAGAGGAAAGTCTTAAGTCTAGTCTTAAATGTGGAGACGGTGTCTGCCTCCCGGACCGTAACAGGAAGATGATTCCACAGGAGAGGAGCCTGATAGCTGAAGGCTCTGGCTCCTGATCTGCTTTTGGAGACTTAACAGATGACAGATGTCAATGTCCATCTTTTCTTTTTTTTTCTGGGGGGAGGGGGTGGGGGGTGGTTACATGAAACATGTTTTATCCACTCAAAGAAAAAAAAAAGCTGCAGGAGAAATACACACTGTTACAGGCCTGCACTGTACCAGAAAGAAAAAAAAATCTGAAATACAATGACCTAATTGCAACATCCCCAGTTCAAGCACAGAAGAATCCTTGTTGCATATCCCCATAGTGGCCACAGGCAGAATTGCAGATCACAATTTTGGCCTGAAAAGACTTAAAGAAAAAAAAATTGGGGGGAAAACACTTTTCATACTGCACAACCATCACCGAAGAAGCTGCTGGAAAACAACAACAACAAAAAAAAAAGACAGAGTGAAATCATAAAGATATTTTGTTCCAGCTATATCAACTACAAGAAGACTCCAATGTGCATGCTCTACTGGCCAAAAAACATGCAAAAGCTTCAGGAGGCCTGAAAAATATGGCGCTGAATGAATAGGGCACCATCTTGGAAAATGACATTCAGTTATCTTAATCATAGACTGTATAAACATAGTGGATGTAACCAATGTGACATTACTCATTGGATTGTGGACTCCTGTCCTGAAGCCTCAGGTTTGCAAGTTGGTGTGGCTGTAGTATTTACTTACTTTACCCACCAACTACATGACTTGCCAACAATCAGTCCACAATCAGCGCCCTTCGCTTCCTGGAAGCAGAAGCCCTGAAGAACATGCTAAGTTAGCATTTAGCTAGCTATTGCACTACTTATAAGGTGATTCATGTCCATCCATCCATTTTTGTAACCACTTATCCTCTGGAGGGTCGCAGGGCTAACACATAGAGACAACCATTCACACCCACATTCAGACCTGCAGCCAATTTAAATTCACCAATTAACCTATCCCTAACCTGCATGTCTTTGGACTGTGGGAGGAAGCCGGAGTACCCATAGAGAACCCACGCTGACACTGGGAGAACATGTAAACTCCGCACAGAAGGGCTCCCTCCTGGGATGGAACCAGGAACCCTGTGAGGCGACAGTGCTAACCACCACACCAACGTGCCGCCCGTGATTCATGTCTTTGTGTATAATTAATAAAGTTAATAAATTGGACTACTGCCACATGTGGCATCATATTAATTCACTACGTGTAGGCTTCAAATGGAATGTGGCTGCAGCCATATATGTCTTCAAGTTTGGCATTTTGGTCATCGCTTTCTTGGGTTTTTGGAGCCAGAAATGACCACATTTAGACTAGAGGGTGGAGCTAGGGAGGAGCAAGGGGTTGATCTGACCAGTTGAGCTAAGGAAACACCTCAAACATGGCCTGTTACTCAAAGCGGCAACACCATTAGTTATGTATAGCTTTAAGCCTTATTAACATGTAAACAAGAAGTTATATAAATATTCACCCCCTGGTACAGTTGTCATGAATATTGGAATTAGATAAAGAGACCATATCTGTCGTTAGTCTGTCAGTCTGTAAATATGTTTGTTTCTGCTGGAAAGTTGGGCATTTCTTCACAATGGTCTATGGAGATTGACTTACTTATAGAGCAAGCCTCAAGTGGCGATTAGAGGAACTGCATTGTTTTTATTTTGGCACTTCCACATTGGCCTAATTTTTTAACTGAAGATGTTCAAGCTCGGATGTTTATATGCACAAAATACTACGCTTTTTTACCTGTTTCCCATAGACAACCTTTTTACTGAGCTGTTGTTTACATGTCTAATAAAACTGAATTGTCCACTAGTATTCCAATTTACATGCAGCCGTGCATACTCCCATGACATTTAAGACATAAATATTGTTTCATAGTTTTCCACTGGTAGTGGATTTGTTGGACCGTGTGAACGCAGCCTGCCTCTGTAGTTCTTTCAAACGCCCTCTTGAAAAGGTCAGCATTGCAAATTTGTGCATATCCAAAAACCCGATGATATCCAAGTCTTTGATAATGTTTAAAAGTAGGTATGTTTCACCTGTAACACTTTACAATAAGGTACACAACAAAGGAGTAGTTACTAAGGGACTAATAAGGTATTAACCATTAGTTATTGGTCAGTTCTTGAGTAACTCCCAATCAAATGAGATAGAGAAGTTAATCATCAGTTAATAAATAGTTAATTGATAAGGACTAAGGGAACTACTTGTTTTTTGTGTACCTTATTGTAAAGTGTAATCGTTTCTCCTTTTGACCAGATATGTGGACTTTTACACAAAGAGCTGACCATAAACAGCAAGAGGCAGTAAAAACCCCTAATAAGATGCATATTCAGTGGGACTATCACTCTTAATATGACAATATTCAGAATTGGATACAAGTCACGTAAACAGCATATTCTGTTTGGATATTCCAAATCAAGCCTGTTTCTTAATGTAGCATTTTATGATAAACACATGGGATATGCCAATATTATTTGGTTTTTCATAGCATTCTTTGGATACGTGCACAGCCTGTACATTTCTGGGCTGCAATGCCCAAACAACAACTCTAGGCCCCTTAGATCTGGCTTATTTTGTGTCTTATGTAAACCACCACAGACTGCATGCAATACCTGGAATTTCATCACTGGCATGCAAAGACTGGTGATCAAGGTAGTCATCTAAAGTTCAGCACTGTTAAGTGTACTGCATAGCTAAGACCAAACCTTGTAGAGTCACATTTTTATAAGGTTTGATCTAACTCACACAAAGCTGTTTAGAAATCTCAAGTGCATTGGTGCCTGTTAAAGTGCAGTTACTGACAATACCAGTCACTGAACAAATGCACATATTTACAGCAGTGCTGTGAATGTGGCAAAGGCACTTGCTGAGCGGAGCATTTGTTACTGATCCTTAACTCATTTACAGTTTATAGTGAAAGGAATAATTGTGATCTTGTTAATCTGGTGATATTATTCACACAAACACCAGAAAGAAGAACCTTCTTAACCACTGTGGCTACATTCATGCTGCATTAATCTCTTTCTCCTATAGTCCATTGAATAGATACACAGTTCTGTTGTTGACCTTGCTGTGTTCAAACAAATGATGAATGCAGCGTGCAATGCCATACAATGGTTTGTTCAGTCTTTTGTGCAAGCTGTTTCCTTTTCAGCGTACTGCGGCTCAGTGAAATGTCTTTTGTTTTCTGGAGGCAAAGAGAAGCTTAGCGTGCATGCCAAACATGCATCTCCAGTATGTCATTACAGAACATATGATAAGTATCTGCTTTCCAGTAACAAATGAAAATAAAGACACCAGTTTGAGCAGTCTCTGTGGTTCTGCACTTGGTTTTGTATTTTCAAATCGCACCACAATAAAAACTGACTAAGTGTATGTGTTGAAAAATCCAAATGGTTATTAGGAGTATTTGTCTGTGTCTCTGAGAGTTTCTGAGGGGGGGTCTCTACGCACCCTAACGGTTCCTGCTCTGTGTTGGATACACAGTGTCCCAAAAAACCAGGCCCGTAATCCAATTAGGGACACTTGACTGGTGGAGCTAATTAGGGCTGGGGTCATTGTCTTCTATCTATGGATCAAGTCTCATGGACCAGTGAGCTAACAGCCTGAGCAGTGGCCCCGACATCTGGACACAACATGGGATCCATAGTCCCTATCCATGGGAATGCTAATTACCTCCTTCAATTCATCCAAGCGTTGACCCGAACTTGAGTTGTGTCTTTTTATTATCCTCTTTTTTTCATCTTTTATGAACAGGGGGTCCAAACCTCAGACGATGCTTTTCTGTTGCCTCTCAAAAAGTGAAAGGCCTGGATTTCTACTCAATAAAAAAGCATGAAATGAGCTTGATTGTTTTCACTTAAGTGGCTTGGTCTTAGAGAGTTTTCTGGAGCCGTATACTTCTGTATTTTTGCTTTCCAGGGTCAGGGCGTCCTGTATGAAAAGAGCTCATCAAGGAAGCAGGGCCAGCCTTTGTACCTCACACAAAGGTAATTGGAGTCTGACAGAAAGATGAGGCATTCAAATTTGGAGTGCGAGAGAGAATGGCGATTCTTTTGGACTTATTTCCACCCTGCTCTTGCTTTGCATAGCTGTGTTGATCAAGTCATGACAAAAGCCGCAGCAGATGCATAATTCCTCAGTGTGTTACCAATGTGCGCATGCATTAACATGTGGAGGGGCAAAGTTTAAGAGTGAGGCAGGGAGTGAAACAAAGGCACTCCCTCTTTCTCTTGCCTCCAGTCTCTCCCTGGAGTTCCAGCCGGCAACTACAATCCAGCCTTAGAGAAATGTGGTCCAGTCAAGCAGCATAAGAGGATTGGAGCTCAGATACCACTTGATTAGGCCACAGTGAATGGAGCTATGTGCTCAGTCCCAACGGGATTTCCATGGCACTTGACTGAGGACATACAGACTTTAACCCTACACAGAGAAACATCCCACGATCCACTGCTTTTCTTTTTCTGTGCATGTGTTCAACATGGGGAATAAGAACACCCAGACAGCTTTAAACCCACTCACTTTGTCTGCACAGAAAAGCAGAGTGCATGCCATGCCTAGTGCTTAAATGAGTTGTACCCGTGGAATGGGCATGGAGCTTACACTAACCTAATTACTGTATGATAGAGCCGAGTTAGGAGCCACTCTAATTAATGTAAGCTTAGAAACACAATGGTTGTTGTTTTCTCAAGTGGACAGGGAACTGCTATGAAATGCAGATAACATATGCAAACATTATGGGAGCAGTCATGGATAATTTGCACTTACAAATCCACCTCTCACTACTATAGAAGTGTTTAAATGTAAAAAATGACCTTCCCTCCGCTTAGGTTTCCTGGCCTTTCTGTAAATATGTGCACTTGACTTGCCGTGTCCTCGCAGACAGCCATCTTTGTAAAGCTGCAGGGTTTTGTTGCACTGTTTTGAAAAGCTGGTGAAGTTTGACAGCTCTGCTTGCTAAAAAGCACATAAATCTGTCAGTCACCACTATGTAAAACACTGGCTGGGAGAGCTGGAGTGGAACCTTGAGATGGAACAGGAACACACACTGTAGATTGAGTTTGAAGATGAATTTTTCTAGTGGTTAAAATCTCATTGTAACTTACATCAATCAGTCAAGCATTCACATGACATGTTCACGTCACGTTATGTTCTTACCAGCTTACCAAAACCATTATGGTTTTTTTTTTTTAGAACTAACACCAAGTAGTTTTGTTGCTTAAACTTAACCACAAAAACTTTACCCACTTTATTGCAACACATTTCAGCCAGGAGACAGCTGTGCCTCATATTCCCCTGTTCCACCAAAATTATTGCAAGTGCCAGGTTTTTTTAAAACATGATAAAGGCCACTCAAATGAGCTATAGACTCCTTTCCCATTGCAAATAGACTAGCAGACAAACGTCTTTCTGGGTTTTTTTTTTTTACTGGTGTCAGGGGCGTAAATATAGATGGTGCAGGCAGAGCAGTTGTACTGTGGCCCCGGGAGTGGAGGGGCCTGTACAGAGAGTGGGTCCTTGCAAGTGACTCAGCTGCCTACTTGAATATGCTGGGATTCACTAGACCACAGATGATTTGTCATTTGTTAAAATCTAAGCTGGACATTTGAAGGCTTCTCCTCTTGCCATCTGAAATGGTGAGAGACCTCATGTTCTTTGTTCTTCAAACAAAGAAAAGTCATTTAGCCCTTATCTCCACAGGATGCCACCTCAGACCTCAGTTAGAGACCAGTCTCCAAACTTGATTGGACAGTACGTTGTCACTCTGTGATATCACCAGGCAAACTGAATGAAAAGTTGTGCTCTCTCACACAGTCTTCCTCTTCCCTGCAGAGCTGCTGACCACCTCAGAAGCCCTTGCTCCTAAACCACCAAAGGGAGACAATTGCTCAAAGACTCTCTATCTCCTGGACCATGGCTTGCCCTTGCTCATGGCAGGAACAGACCTGAAACCAGAGAAGTTAGTGTGCAAACACAAGGTTTGCAACTAACTTTCCAGCAACAAAGAGAACCAAGTTGAGTTGGCACCCAAATCTCTGCAAGGACACAGAGCGACCGACTTCCTCGGATCTGCACCTTGGGAACAAGGACACAACAAAGACTGCTTCTGAAACCACAGCTCTTTCCAGCCTTCCTCTGCCGGCTAACAAAAGCAACATGCCACGAGATGACTCTTTCTTCCATCATTCAAGGATTGGTAACGTAACAACTGGGCATAGCTTTATCATAGCTGTACAGACTAAGCAAGACTGTTTAACTTGTTGAATGTGATTTAATGCCGTTTACTGAGTTATTGTTGTGATTGTTTGCAGTGAGGTTATTGGTTAGTTGGCTTTGCCAAAGCTAAGTGAGATTAGTTTGCTAATGCTTTTCTCAGAAACACACACACACACACACACACACACACACATACACATACACATACACACACACGCGGGGGGGACATGACTCCCCCTTCAATAAAGCTGTACCCCCCTAGAATAATTTGAGACACAATTAATAATTTTTGAACAATGCAGTAGTATTTATTAAAAGCACAATGTAAGCAGTGCTCATTATAAAAGCGCAATAATGTGCTATGTAAATCTTAAAAGATTTAGTCCCCCCCTCCCAGTAGTGGTATACCCCACACTCTTTCCAATGGGCGGGGCTAGCAGCCGTTAGTACTTGGCAGCAGTTGCAGCGTGTGGCTGGACCCGGCTGCCCACATCGCGCGGGGTAAGATGTACACTCGCAGATACAGTTTAACTTACACATGTTACAACACATCCCATTTACTGTTACAACAAACCCCAGGCCCAGGCTGATAGTATAAACTGTCTGCAACATTTCTCCTGCATTGTTCAAAAGCCAGAGTTTAGTGATAGTCAGAGAGGACAGGAGAGAAAGAAGAGGGAGGGGACAGGAAAAGAGCAGTCAGTGACGGAGCGGCTTGTAGTTAATATCTGTAGGCTCTCCACCTGTCAGTGAGACAAACATGGCAGATGTGCAGTTTAACTGACGAGGAGCAGCCATTACGTGCGATTATTACGCATGGTTTTGAGGTGCGCAGTGGCAGATCTCACAGCACGCTGTTTATAAACCAGTTCACCAGTTTAATTGCAGGAAATGTTTATCTCACTGCCGGTAAAAAAAACCCCCGAAAAAAACAAACACAACGGTTTGCTCCTGCAGCCAGCCAGAGACGACGGATCCATTCCACACACCTGAGCCAGATGAAAAAGAGGGAGAGAAGGAGAGAGATCGAGTTTCAGTCTTTGATGAATGAAGCCTTATTGTTTTGCTGCTATTAAACAATGAGAGACATCTTTTCTCCGTTTACTTAATAGCATAAATATTCACACTACTGCGCACGGGGAGACAGACCTGCTCTGCTCCAGACACACTCAGCACCTTGGACAGCACGGCGCACCTGACTGTTGTCGATGTGTACATGTTAATTTGATTTCAGTCATTTTGTTTTAAATCTGGACATGTGCAGGTGGACTCAGCCAGTGCTAAGAAAGGTCCTATGCCTGCCTGTTGGAGAGATAGAGAAAAGATTAAAGCGTCAAATTGTGGTAAAAGATGTTGTATAAAAGACAGGCTACAACTTTTTTTCCTTGTCCCCCCCTGGAATTATTCTCTAAAATTTTACTGTTTATTGTCCCCCCCAACTATGAAATGGGATTTTCGCCCCTGGGAACGACTAGCTGTTGTTTTACTGGGGGTTATGTGCTGAAACTTTTTCTTGGTTGGGATTGACTTTGTGAGTCTTGTTGTCACCTTACCAACTGAGACACCAAAATGTTATACTAATTTAAACTAACCCTCTCCTAGCTCTACCAAGTTTTTGTTTTTTTCTCTTCGATTATTTTTTTTTTTTACAATTTTTTTTTCATATATTCCCCCATCTTTCTCCAATCATTCCATGACAGTTCTCTTCTGTATTCTATCTAACTATCTAACTGAAATAAAACAAGCAGAGATAATACTGAACCGAAATACATTAAATCATTAATGACAAACCCACAGAAAGGTAACTCTTCATCTCTTTGTAGCTTGCTAGCCTCTTTTCCCTGCACTGTTATGGGTTTCAGGTCCAGAAACTCCTCTTTCATCAGCCTGGTCTCTAACAGCAGGCAGCTGATTTCAAACAAAAAGATCTGATAAAGCCACTGTACACCACCTGCTCAGCAGCAAACAACAGAGGCAGATACAGTCAGAGACTAGCTGGTGAACATAGTGGAGCATTTAGCAGCTTAAGAGCCAGATATTTGTCTCAGGAGATGGTGAAGACAAAAAACTGACCTAAAAGGAGAGTGGCCTCCTGGTAATTGGAAGGGCCTTTTTTTACACCTGAAAGTCTGAACCAAGAGTCATATTTTTGTTACATTGTATGCATTTGATCCAGTTAGTTTTGGTTTCACATTGCAATTGACCTATGGCTAAGCCACGCCCTCCTCCACTCACTCGGACAAACTATCAACATTCAGTGACTGGCGCTATGGCAGGTGTCACAGTACACGGCATTTCACACAACTGATAATTTTTGGGGACATAACGATCAGATGTCATTGAGAAGTAACCAAAAGGGCCTAAACTACGCATTGGAGGGATATATTAATCATTTTATTGTTGAGAAGGTCGATGAAAAGCTTAAATTACAAGCCAAAATTTACAGGTCCCAGTGTAAGCGTGATAAACCACATCTCGTTGCCGTCACCATCAAAGACTACAAGATAGAGGATCAGCATTGTTCCACTGAAGTTAAGGTTTTTGGCTCAGAATATGAGAAAAGGATAACGGCCTTTTTACCATCATTACCTGGTGTCTCTCCGTTAGTTTGGTGCTGCAGTATTTACACTGAATCATTCAGCATAACGTTTGCCAACCTTTGTTATCTTATCCTTTGTTTGTTATGTGAGATGTGGTTAAAGTGTAAAAAATACACCCCGTGTCCCAGCCTCTCAGGATACCTTGTGTCGGAGTTGCATGTACCCCATGCACACTGTTTGACCATTTTTAAACTTCAAATCTCAGAAAAAGCTCATAAAAGCGAACGAAACTGACTTTCTGTAATGAGAGAGTGTGGCAATGGCTATACACACTGTGACTGGCTCATCCCATTTGAGGGCGGGGCTTAGCCATAGGCCAATTATGCATGCGCACCAAAGTTCTGTAGGCCTACATGACATACTTACGTCCTGTTGTCATCAGCTACATGAGCTGTGTCTCCCTACCCTTGACATTAATTGGTTTGTAGATGGATGATCTGTACTGAGACTGCCTCTTTTTGCTGGATTAAGGGTCAGCTGTTTGGTCCAAACTGTAGTCCAGGAGTTTTCATCCCTGTTATCTTGGCTCATCCCAAACTGAAAAGTCCAAAAGTCCAGACCAAACGAGGTTGGTGTTAAAGGGCCTTAAAGTTTAACCCATTAAACTCTGCAATAGAAATGGTCCACCAGTGTCTACTTTGGATATTTTTGCATATTGTGATGTCATTTTTTGGAGTATCTTTACATGCTTCATATCCCTAAAATCTGTACAACCTGAGCTAAAAGGTTATGTAAGTCAATAAACCATAATAGTTGAGAAAAGTATTTAGCGTGTGTCAGATTTTCATTTTAGACCGATATACATTATCCAGGATTATGCAAAAAACGATCTCCCGCTGCCATTATGGGGAAATTTCCGGGGAAATTCTGGCAAAATACTACATTTGCATCGCACATAAGGTAACAGAAGGTAATGATGTGATGACATGGAAGACAAGCCTTGGCCTTCTTCAAAAAGAGTTAATGTTCAAGCTATTATGGTTTTTATTTTAGAAACATATGTACATTTTTGCATATAAATATATATGCAAACAAGGACCTCCCATGGCAGGGGGATTACAGGGATATGCCTGCCTAATGATGGCGAAATACCACTTTTGCATGGCACTTGAGGTAAGGTAACATGAGGTCATGACAGGGAACACAGAAGCCTTAGCTTTCTGCTGCTGAAGGAATGAATGCTCTGGCTGTTATAGTTTTTTAGATCGATTTCAACAGGATCATACAAACAATGATCTTCTGCAGCCATCAGTTGTAAACAGGCATTTTGTTCCGCCTCAAAAGTGGACACAAAAATCCAAGGCCATTACCATACTTTCACCAAACTGTAGCTGTTAGTTAAAGAAAAACATTAGTAAGTGGCAGTCAGAGAATAACTGGCAATTGGGGCAAAATGTTGGGGGGGGGGGGGGGGGATGCGGCGACGACGACGACACATATTATTGCTGTCCCTGGTGAGGCATTTAGGATTTAGGCAATATTTTGGTTCTGGGTCAACCTGAAGCATTTACTACAGGGATTTCTATCTTAAGAAAGTTCTGTTGTGCAAAATGCTTTCAAGGGAGGTAACAAGGTATGCTCATACTATTAACACCTCATTGATTTTGGAAATCATTTACTGTATGTTTCATATACTTAAAGAAATCATCTACACATATTTTTTTTTTGCAGTAGTTAAATAAAAGAAAGGCTACTGTCTTTCTGTCAGTGACGATTTGCTTGTTCCACAGCTGCACTCTTCAGATAATGAATCCAACTCTCATCTCTCCGTAATTAACTGTTCCAGGTGAAACTGCTCCCAGCTGCTGTGAAGATGCATTTTAACAATCACATCATTGATTCTTTGGCATGTTAATGCACAAGTCCCATTACAGCTCAGATTAATTTGACCCATTTCAGTTCCTAGATTTAACAAAAACTTACTTCACTTTTACTCCATATAATTTAAAGACATCAATCACCCATTAGGGCCATGAACTAACATGTCAGTGCAGATTTTATACACAAATGGGAATTCAGCAACAACATTTCTTTCAGTCTGGTTTACTACAGTGATGTAGAAAATATTTCAGAAAGAAAGGACACTGCTGTCTTTCCAAGTGATGATGATGATGATGATGATGATGATTTTTTGCTGAACCAATTCTAAGTTCCAATTTCCAGGGTGAGTTCATTAGTAATACTGAAGTTTTGCCCACATTTTTAATCACTTTGTTAGGTTTGCTGAAGGTTTTTTCCGATGTCCAGTGTGAGTGGGAGCTGTACCTGGTCAAATAAAGACATTGCTCCCAGAAAAAAGATGTTTTTTTTTCTTTTTTTCCTTACTTTAATTGAATAACTTTAAAAACTATGTTCTATATGTGATGCAATCAGTGTTGTACAAAGCTGAGGTATGTGCAGGATGAGTTTTACCTCTGATTCACATGACTCTTGACATCTCTCACAGTTCAAAAACAACTCCATACATGTTGCTTTACAGATTAGAGAACACTATCAATTGATCATTTATTTGTTACATTAAATTATACAAGGTACAACCCCAGTGAAATGTGTTCCCATCAGCTCCTTTGACTTGTGCAATTTAGTCCTTTTTTGGTTCTTCTTAC
The DNA here is from genome assembly GCF_041903045.1 of Epinephelus lanceolatus. Lineage (NCBI taxonomy): Eukaryota > Metazoa > Chordata > Actinopteri > Perciformes > Serranidae > Epinephelus > Epinephelus lanceolatus. Next base: position 5,774,249 of record NC_135740.1, read on the forward strand.
ATTGTTGGATGCTGCTTCATAATTGTCCATGGTTGGAAATCCATGGTTTCTGGTTGTGGGATGATATAGCTGTAGTTTTGGTTTCTAGCTATTTCTAAATCCTTTACAGATTCGGTGAGTTTATTAATCTCTTTGGTAACGTTGACAGTGGTGCCCTGGAAGGTGCTCCAAACTCTGATTGGCTCCATCTCTCATGTCACTGGGGGCCTCGTAGTTTGTTTACATATCTCAACCTCAACAAGATGGCTGCAAAGTCGCACCTTCTGAACACGGGCAGCGACTCCACTCTGCAGCAGCCTCTGAATGGTGTATAACAGTGATCCAGACTGTTTATGCTCCTTGTGGCGGATGGTGAGGATGGGGAGGAAGAGCATGCACCCCATGTACAAGGCTGTTGCCGCAGCGGCCCAGGTTCGAATCCAGCCTATGGCCCTTTGCTGCATGTCATCCCCCCTTCTCGCTCTCCCCCTTTCACACTTACCTGTCTTGTCCATTAAAGGCAAAATACCCAAAAAAATATCTTTAAAAAACAAAACAAAAAAAACAATAACTTCTCAATAATATTTAAGGATTAAAATAACAACTTCTGGTTAGGTCCCACCCATTTCCTGGTTAAACCCCACCCACTCCAAGTACAGATCCAGATCCAGATCATTTAGTTGGTTAAACAGATACAGATAGTGGTGTATTTACTCACTACTAGTATGTCAACTTAAAATCGAAACACAATGGTATGAATGCCTTTAAAATCAGTTAAATATACCCCTTTAGTTTGAATCCATTTTTCAGAAGGAGACTGTCACTTCACATTCACCTTTTCATACACAGCACAGCAGTCTGTACGGTGGACAGACAAATGCTTGTATGCTTCAGCAATAGATGTACACACAGGCACAAACACACGCTGACATATACCTTTGAAGACATTTGCCTACACACACCAGGCCTGAGCTGCCAAGACCTTTTCAGATCACCCATCTACCCCACTGTCCCTCCCTTGCACCCACCACAGACTGTGTGTGTGTGTGTGTGTGTGTGTGTGTGTGTGTGTGTGTGTGTGTATGTGATAGGTACAGTCTGCCTGTCAGGGTAGCCACAAAGTGCTTTGACATGTCCCGGCTGTGTTCACCGGGCTTTGTGATCCCTCTTGTCCCCCCGCCGTCTCTCTGTCCTTCCCCTCCTTTACCTGTGGATAAAGGCATCACATCCCATCATGTCTAACCAGCCACACATTGATTCTGTCCCCCACCTCCACCCTTTCCTTTCTGTACTACTATTAGACTGACAGCTGAGTGTTGATATTTCAGACCACCTTGGATATGATGGGTACTACATGATGAACTGATCTGTGTCCGGGATGATGCTATTTGGTGAAAGAATTATAGGTATTTTATAGACGGGCATCCCCTATCTACTAAAATATCAGCACTAGGAGTAAATATTACAGATACTGCTCCCCCCAACAAGTCAAAGAGACTTAACTTTAGAAAATCAAACACTACAAAATTCATACACTGCATGTAAGACCAAATATGACAGTTGTCACAACAATGACAATACTTAAAGGGACAGTTTATCGCAATATCAAAATACATGTTTCCTCTTACCTATAGTGCAATTCATCCGTCTAGATTGTAAGACGGATGTAAGAGTAAGAGTTGCTGAGTGTTGGAGCTGTCTGCCTTCTCCAGTATAATGGAACTAGAATCCACAGATCTTGTTGTGAGCAGTTTCATGTAGGAACTGTTTTCTTTCTATCAAATTACACCAACCAACCATATCACTGCACAAAAGGAAGCGTGTATCTACTCATGGACGAGAGGCTCGTGCTTCTGACAGTGTGTGACGTAAACATTAATTGCGTCCTCCTCAGCTGAGCTGTAACGTTAGCTAGCTCAGTGGTGTTAGGTGAGCTAGCAATAGATGCACGCTTTCTGTGTGGTGATATGGGTGGAGGGTGTCATTCTGCATAAAAGAAAAAGATTCCTACATAAAACTGTTCACAACAAGGTCTGTGGATTATCTTGAATAACCGGGTCTTGATTTATTGGTTTATTGACTTTCACTTAGAAAGGTCAATGGATACTGTCATGCTCAGTCTGCAACAGCACCCGAGCACACCAACAGAAGGAACCCTTGCAACCACACCCAGTTCCAGTCTTGCCCTGGTCTACAGTTGCCACTGATGTGTTCGAGTGGCATGGACAACAATATATGGTGCTGGTAGACTCATATTCAGGGTGGTTTGAGATTGACCTCCTCCGTAACGCATCTTCAGCTGCTGTGATCACAAAACTCAAGCGACACTGTCCATGGAACACCTCACATCCTAATCACTGACAATGCAAGGTATTATACAAGCCAGCCCTTCAAGGAGTTTGCCAAGCAGTGGGACTTTGTTCATGTTACCAGCACCCCAGAGTACCAACAGTCAAACGGACTAGCTGAACGGGCAGTCCGCAGTGCCAAGCAGCTGATGGAGTGGTCTCACCGAGATGGAACTGATGTTTTCCTGAACCTGCTGAATATCAGGAACATCCCCCGTGACAAAACATTGGGCTGGCCTGCAGAGAGTGTCTGATGTCACGACAGACACGTTCAACTTTTCCTGTCAGCAACAGACTGCTAGCACCTGTCCCAAAGAAGACAGAGCAGGTCACTGCCCAGCTCCAAAAGAAAAAACTCATCCAAAAGCAATACTATGATGCTTCAAGTCACCTACTAGAGCCACTGGCAGAAGGACAAGTCGTCAGAATGCAGACAAACAAGGGACATGACCGCATAGGCATCGTGAAGGAAGTGTGCAAAGAACCACGCTCCTACATCATCCAATCTGATGTAGGCATCTACAGGAGAAATCCTCGCCACATCCTTCCTGTTGCTGAGCCACCACCACAGGTTGACGATGCAATTTCTGATCACCAGTCAGCCTACCCAGCTGTGCCGGACATTCCCCCTCCTACACCGCAGTAGGGCTGTACCCAAATATGTGGATATTCGAATATTCGCTCCTATGGGTAGGTATTCGTTATGAAAATTTGGTATTCGATATTCGTTTTTTTGTTTATTTATTTATTTATTTTTTTACATATTTTTTTGGTGCTAAATTTAGTCTTTTTGTTGTTGGTAAATGTAGGTTACCAATAAAAATCAAAACTTTTAAACTGCATTGTTAAAAATGTGAAAACAAAGCCTACCAACGGAGCTTGTGCGCACAGCACGCTTGAGCGCATCCGTCTGAGGCTGTGGATCAATGCCTAGTTTTACCACTTTATCACTATTCCCTCTAACTTGTAGCTGTTTATCTTTTGAATTTAATATGAATTATGGAACCGTTTTTGTCAACGTTTGTTTCCCCCGTTTTGTACAATAAATTATTGTTTAAAGTTTCAACAAGTTCCTTTTGGAGTGCGTGACACAAGTGTGTTTTGAAAACGACCGCGGACTGTCACCTGCTCAATGCATCAGTACCTTCGGATGCCATGACAGTAATAGCCAATAATGTCAAACTATCATTTACAGACCCGCAGCAGGTCCATTTGCGGGTCCCGCGGGTTACGGGTCGACCTGCACATCACTACTCAGCTCAGTCTATAAAGGCTGTACACACAACAGTAAGGCTATAGACATTATATTCTATTCAGGCCGGCAGAACCAGCAGCGCATCAGCTCTTCAGTGCACGGCACTGCTGATTAACCATTTTATTGCAGCACAGTGTCTGCCAGCAACCAATTACTTGCAGAGGCTTCCTACAACTTGCTTCAACGGTTCCGATTTAATCAGAAGACAAATTAAACAGGATGACTAGCCAATGTGACAATCAAAAGAAAGCATAGAATAATGTACTGAAGGAGACTGTTGTGCCATCACATTTTTTTGTGGTTTGAGAGCAAAGATCCAGTTGCCGCTGTGCAAAACTCCGCAATACAATTAGGTCCGAACCGAATCCGAATTCAGAGTGCCTGTTATGAACCTTCGATAAAAGCCACGGACTGGATCTAAAGTGCAGAGTACCTGCTCCTTACACACCCACACACATCGACAACGAGCTTCTCTACCAAATCCAAAAGCTAGAGTGACAAAACTCACATTTTATAACTTGATGTCCACAAAATCAGTCTTGTCTATGGAAGGGCTCCAGACTTTATACCCTGTGACATCACAAGTTTGAGACATTCTTTTCTGGTTTTGAGAGAGAGTAGCTCATGTTCACTTATATTGACTGAATATCCTCGGCTATGGGAATAACATGGTGGAATTCTTAATTTGGGTGGTGCTCTCCTTTAACTGATTCACAAGTCTAAGCAGAAAAGGAGCAAGTTTTGACTCAAATAACAACTTCTGTCAAGTATCACATTCTCACTCTGATCTCATCACATATTGACGTTTGGTCATGGACTTCCCACACTGACATCTGACTTGCAATGTACCGTTGGAGCGTTGGTTGTCGGTGGTCAGGGACATCTTGTCAACTTCAGCCTGTTACATGCATTGTCTGTTTTCAAAATAGGAAGTGTACAGTTTGCAAATGCACTACTCTGGTAGAACAAATTGACATTTTTTTCCTTCAACAACAAACTTTACGTTTTGCCAACACATGCACGTGGTTGGGTTTAGGAAAAAGTTTGGCTTTACAGTCTCACAGAAAGCAACTACCTGCCTCTAGTGTGAAAGTTGGTGGCTGTTGAATCCATCCACCACCCCTTCCTCCCACCCTTTTTGGGGTTTTGGCTGCCTTAACTTTTGTTGTTGTCCCACCGTGTTTCCCCTGACACTGCCAGGCACCGTTAAACATTAACAGCAACTTGCTGTCTATCATGCCGACGTGAAAGGACAGTTTTTTTCATCAGTGTCTGATGCCGGAAGTCACTGACCAAGCATTGGTTTTCAGTGAGACTGGGCTCCATTTGATGGGGCCAGCAACCAAGTGTCTTGACGGTGGGCATTGACACGTTCTTTTAATTTTGATGTCAATAATCCAGCTGTTAAATTAATTGTGAACAACATAGCATTTGGTCTCATATGCATTTGGAATATGATGCAGATTTGGTGTTGCGAGTGACTGAAATAGAGAGACAAAAATAGGTTTTGCATAGGGCCCCCAGAAAACTAGAAACAGCTCTGCTAGCTGGTGTGTCTACTTGACAAGATGCAGTTGTCATGGGGAGAGGAGCAGCATGTTGCCAAGGACAAAATGTGACGGAGAGATCTTATTGTAGCCTTCAGTGCCTCAGGGGATGAAGAGGAGTGAGTAAGTTAGTAAATGGTTAATATTAGTGTAACACCTGTCCCATGTAGCTATATAATCTGCTAGGTGTAGTAGTACTCTGGGTGGGGCCTGGGTACGGTTTAGAATTTAGTGGCACTACTACCTGTACTTTTACAAACTTGATTACCTGATCTGTAGTAAGGAAATGACTGGCGGTGCCTCCACTAAGATTTAAGGAAAATAGGAAAAGATATAGGCCTCCTATTATGTTGTAAATTTATGTCCTATCTATACTCTGTACACCCTTATTACCCAAAACTAGAATTTTAACAAAGAATTATGACACAAACACTGTACTTTAAATGTAAGAAAATCAAATTTAGTTCTCTTTTCAATCAAAATATGCAAAACAATATTATTTCACAGCATTCAGTAAATGTAAATAAAATCAAAACAATTATTCCCTTCAAATTCAAATTATTTTCTTTCAATTCTTTTAAAGTGTAACTGTTTCCTCTAATTATGCTCTATTAAATCCTGAAATACCAGAGCATAGCACTTTTAAACCTGTAAACGGTCAACAATACTGTGGGCCCACACACACTCTCTTTGCATCTCACACCACAATGTCACAAAATACCCGCTGCAGGCCTGAGTCGCGGCTTGGGAGCGTTGAAGCCTAAAAACTATAATGGCCGCTTCACTTATAGACACAAGCTATCAAAATAAAAGCACATGCAAGGTTTTATGTTAGTACTCATGAATCCAGGGAAAGTTAATGGGAATAGATGAGGGGAAACTAGGGAAAGGACAACCGGTTGAGGGCAGCAGATCAGCAGCAACAGCCGAGGTCCGAAGAAAACACAGAGACAGCCAAGGTCCGAAGAAACAGCAGGGGCAGCCGACAGCAACACTCCAGCAGGAGGGAACAGTTCTCCACAGTGGTCCAAAGGATGTCCGCTCCTCTCTTACAGTCACAAATGTCCGTCTCCTGAATCACATTAAATCAGCTAAGCAACAAGTCCACTATTTCATGGCAAGCTAGCGTTAACTTGTCTTAACCAACTACTTCATATGCACAGCAAACAATATGAAAGCAAAGCTAAACGATGCTAATGCTAACAGCTACTCGCGATTAGCAACACAACTCGGTTTTTTACACCATAACATTTAGTCACAGTACAGAAATTATTACAACAACTCATATTTACCTCTTATAGCTATGATAGCCGCTTTCAGCGGTACTTCAGGCTGACTGGGGCCCAGTTTGAGGGCCTGTTGGCGAGGGTTGGCGCCAGGATCTCCGGGCAGAACACCACCTACAGCGGCTCCATTTCAGCTGCGGAGCGTCTGTCCATCTGTCTCCTATGAGTAGCAGTTTATTGTTGTCACTGGAAGTTGTTGACACACGCCAGTGACGTCGGGAGAATCTCAACGCTGATTGGCTTTCGCGGCACAGCGTCACGCGAATTCGCCTCAAAAGTTCAATATTTTCAACTTGAGCGATGAGGCATTGGACGCGAATTTCGCGTCTGTCGCGCTGCGCTGGACGCCTCTATCGCGTCCATCGCGTCGCGCTAGACGCGAATTTGCGTCTAATCGCGTCTTTGCATTGACTTTGTATGTAATCTTGACGCGCGAATTTGCGAATTCGCGTTTGGTGTGAACGCAGCAGACTGATTACACGTGCTTGCTCATGTACATACCACATAAACTGTGCTGATTTGCATAAATGCTAAACTTTGACCTATGAACTGTACATATTACAACTATTTTTAAACATTTTTATTCCTATTTATGTATTTTAACCATACATTACTATGGAAGCCCATTTCCGCCACTTGATGGAAAAAAAAAAGAAATAATAACTCAAAATAATGAGATACTAAGTCAAAATAATGAGATACTAGGTCAAAATTATGAGATACTAAGTCAAAAAATGACCTACTAAGTCAAAATAATGACCTACTAAGTCAAAATAATGAGATGCTAATGCGGCCTCATGCCTACGACCGAATCACAGCCGTGACAATATCACAGTACAACATCACGAGCTTGAGTGTGATATTGCTTTTATACAACAGTTCAACAGTTAAATAAGCAAGGCTGATTAAGAAATGTTGAAAAATGAGGACAAAATAGATAATTTAAGCATTTTATTTGTCTTCCGCCAACAAAAATAGTTCCCTCAGGACTCCGCTGTCACCGTTGCTATGTAACGCAGACATGGTGCACCAGGCACTTACTCTTTATACACATTTATCTGCACGTTTCCATTAATTGTGCAGCCGGTGAAATAAGTCTCTGGTGACTGCATGGTGGACTGTCGCTTCACAGGCACAGCCGACTCTGCCTTCTGATCTGACAGTATGTTGCTTTTCTCCAAGTCATTGAGCTCCGCTGATGAAACATTGACAAACCTGGATGTGTGCTCAGATGGATTCAGCTTCTCCTCTCCCTCATCTTCCTCTGATGACCATTCATAGTTCAATTCAAAACTTATTTTAGGAAATAAATCCATATTTTTGGCTGTTTGACAGTGGATGAATTAATTAGCCTACAACGCAACTGCTGACCTAACTGACACTAACCGTCAGTTTTGATTTGATTGTTGATTGCAATCAGCTGTGAGGCGGAGTGATACATACACAGTGAAATAACCGTGATGTTGTACTCCAGTATCATCACGGTTTTACTGTCTCTCGACCAATCAGATTGCATGGCTGGAACTAACTGTTGTATAATTATACAACAGTTAGTTCCGACTGAGTAATTTAATTGGACGAGAGGCATTCCGTGAGTGCTGATATAGAGTATAACATCACTGGGACTTGGAACAGTAAAATCACTCCGCTCACAGGTGTTAAAAATATAAACACAGCCGTTAATTAACCAACTGTCACACTCGCTACACTGACACAAACTGACACTAGCGTTACACCAAGAAGATGGATATTTTCCCCAAAATTACATTTGAATTAAATTATGAGTGGTCGTCAGGAGAGCCAGGAGTCTTCTGTGCAGACCTCCAGGCAGAGGCGTCATTTCAGCAAAAGCTAAGGTATGGCAATATGACATGACGTCACAGAGCTACTGATGATGGAGTTTCAAAAATATGAACTTATAAAACTTCACTTTGGTCTTTGACCTGTCAGAAGTATATACTATGCTATTGAAAACTGTTTCAAAGGACATGAAGCTGTTTCTCACATTCATAATATCTCATGTCTGCATGTAATGCACGACTTGGTGAGAGCAGTGAAAACATTGGACCTATTTCGGCGCATATTTCAGCACCACGGACAGCGAGCGGACTTTTAATTATCATTAGTCATGTGTTTAACTTCACAGAAAATAAAGAAAATAAATTAATTACAAGCTCATTTCTAGAAGATAACCAAGGGGTCCAGTGTATGAAACACAGTAAAACAAAGGCCAATTTGTTACAATACTGTAGGCCTGTAGGCGAATTTATTGGAGTGTCTCCAGAGACCGAAAATACAAGCTTAACATGCCGACATGAAGGAAAAAAACCCACATACAATCAGACAGGCTTCAAGACAGCATTTAGACAGGCTGTCTACAGCAGCAGAGCAAAATGCTTTTACAACACATAGATACCGTATTTTTCTAAATAGCAGCCCGGGCGTTTATTTCACAAAATCGATTTTGACCCCAGGCGTTTAAAAGAACCAGGGGCTATTTGCTCAAGGCTCTTTTTTTTTTTTTTTTTTTTTTTTTGCACCAACCTGCACCAGGCCGTTATTTGGTTACAGTTCATGTCCAGTATGTTTTAGTGCAAAAATACTGTAAGGTAGGGGTGAGTTCTTGCACAAAAATCTCTAAACATTTAGAGTGGGTCATTTTTTTCGTATACATGGGTTTCACCGCTGGGTGGTGCTATTGCATTATACCAGTAAAGCCCCAGTTATCCCAATACCAACCGAACGGGCCATTTAACCAACAGTTACAGGCCGCCACACCGAAATATAGCCATCCCGACGGTCTGCCATCCCGAATTCTGGTCCCTGAGTCCTGACAGTGAGCTATGGCGAGCCTGTAGAAGCTGTATTCCCCATGCATGTCAGTGATTTTCACCGGGGATGCACGCGAGTAATTCAGGCTGACATTACCTGCTTTTCAGCGAACTCTTCTGGTTATTTTGTTAAAAGGCATGGCATATAGGTCCACAGTAACTTATCATTATTATTATTATTATTATTATTATTGGGTCTTAGGAGTGGGCTATAATGAGTCCTGGGCCATCAAATCACAGTATCCGCGGTGAGAGGACACGGAATTGTGTGCGCTTTTGCGCACATGTCACGGATATTTGATGTGGGAAAGATGTAGCCAGATGTATTACCTCTTTTAGATATGTGGCTGTCTGTCCGTCCGTCCGTCCGTAGCACGAGTCATGTGCACCACTTCACCACCGACCCGTGCGTAAAAGCGCAAACAGTCCCTCAAGGAGGGACAGCCATGAGGCAATGAATAAGGAAATAATCGCCCGGGAGTTTAATCGGACCCGCGTTTAATACACAAAATGGGGTCAAACCCCCGGTGGCTATTAGGTGCCCAGCGGCTATTTGTCACTGGGCAACTATTTGGAAATATATGGTAACTCACATAACTCATAACTCGCGGAAGAGTGGTGAACAATTTGATTCAATAACACTCATATTCACTAACACTCGTATTCACTGATGAGCATATTATTGACCTATTTAAGTGCAACTTAAACTAGCTGTTGTATAATTAACTTTATGTCTTAGCCAAACAGAACACTTAAAATCAACACTATTTTACTACATTTTGTAATTTGTAGACTGCTTAAGTAGCCAAACATACCCCATACGTCACATCAAAGTGTAGTGTGTGGCATATCCGATGTACATGAGTTATGACCTCATTGTTTTGAGTTAGTATCCCTCAATGATGTTATCCATCGTGACTGAGAGATGAAGAGTATGTCGAAGGCTGTAACTGTACTCATTCACCTCATTATTGGACTTGGTATCTCATTATTTTGACTTAGTAAGTCATTATTTTGACTTAGTAGGTCATTATTTTGACTAAGTATCTCATTATTTTGACTAAGTATCTCATTATTTTGACTAAGTATCTCATTATTTTGACTTCGTAAGTAATTATTTTGACTTAGTATCTCATTATTTTGACTTAGCAAGTCATTATTTTGACTTAGTATCTCATTATTTTGACTTATTATCTCATTATTTTGACTTAGTATCTCATTATTTTGACTTAGTAGGTCATTATTTTGACTAAGTATCTCATTATTTTGACTTCGTAAGTAATTATTTTGACTTAGTATCTCATTATTTTGACTTAGCAAGTCATTATTTTGACTTAGTATCTCATTATTTTGACTTATTATCTCATTATTTTGACTTAGTATCTCATTATTTTGACTTAGTAGGTCATTATTTTGACTAAGTATCTCATTATTTTGACTTCGTAAGTAATTATTTTGACTTAGTATCTCATTATTTTGACTTAGCAAGTCATTATTTTGACTTAGTATCTCATTATTTTGACTTAGTAAGTCATTATTTTGACTTAGTATCTCATTATTTTGATTTAGTAGGTCATTATTTTGACTTAATATGTCATTATTTTGACTTATTATCTCATAATTTTGACTTAGTATCTCATTATTTTGACTTAGTAGGTCATTATTTTGACTTAATATGTCATTATTTTGACTTATTATCTCATAATTTTGACTTAGTATCTCATTATTTTGAGTTAATAGATTTAGTTATAGATTATTTTTACATTTAATAGATTATTTTTTTCCATCAAGTGGCGGAAATGGGCTTCCATACATTACAACTCTTTTTTAATCTTTTTTTAACCATCCATAGGTAATTTTTAACCATATTTTTTAACATTTTAGAAAACTATTTATATCCTGATGTCTAGATGAATTCTAGCCAGGGCTACATTAGTTACATGATTTGAGCTGTAGCAGTATTTGACAGTTAACTCATGGTAAATGCAAACGTCAAATGCTTACTTGTCAGTGTTAAATGTAACTTTATCTTTGATTTTAAACAGTCTAACATTAGCTAACTGTTACTAATACTAGCAAACTCACCTCACTGACTTGGGCTGAATTTCTTAATGCCCTTGTGGCTGTCATGAGGTCAAATGCTGGCAGCTCTGTGTGTGTGTGTGTGTGTGTGTGTGTGTGTGTGTGTGTGTGTGTGTGTGTCAGCTTGTGTGTGCTGTCAGTTTCATTTTCATTGCCATTCATTGTAACATTAGCAGGGTATTTTTCTTGACCCTCGAGGCTACTGTAGTTTAAAAAACATCTCAAAATATATTCCAGGACCATGTGGAGATGTCAGTGTCATTTGGGAAGTGCAACAAGCATGATATCATCATGTAACTGTTGTCTTTTTTTTAGAGCAGACTAGTTGTAATGAAGGTATAAATGGCAAATGTGGTAAAAAGTAGATTACTAGTAAAGAGTACAAGTACAGTTTGAAAAAAGTAACATGAAAAGTACTTGTTCCATTAAAAAAAAACACTTTTTTATTCATGTGCATTCTTTGTAGGACATTACTATCTACCCTTGTCTAAACCTTTCTTGATCAGTAGGTTTTTCTCTTCCAGATCATCACTGTAAGATGTGGTGATCAGTGCATTGAAAGATTTCTTGTGGACACATTACAGTTTACTTTTGGGTTTTATTGGCTTACAGCAATTATCAGAAACTGTTTATATTTATATTTAACTAGTTTTATTATATACTAGGCAGTGAGAGCCATAGCAATAATGACAGCTGGGGAGACCATAAAAACCAATGCAGTTAAATACAAATATATCATATCTACAGTAGTTCATGCACATCTGGACAATTATCCACAGCAAAGAATAAGAAAAAATGTGTGTGTGTGTGTGTGTGTGTGTCATTTCTTTATTGTTCTCAATTTTCACTGGTTCTCTTCCCTCACTTTCCCTGCTCTTCTTCCTCAGTCTAGTCTGTCAAAGTTGGCATATACGTAGCAATAACGCAATGACATATCATCATTAACAAGGTGCTTGCTGCCAGTGAATAACAATAGATTCACAGTTTTCTCTCCTTCGCTATCACTGTTGTTCTAACCTGAGCTTTGTGAATAACATGTGCTCCACACCTATTTACACCTGTCTTTACACCCTAAACTCTGAAAAAGTGACAGTAGATAAAATTCCTAGAATACATTCAGTGTTGAATCAGAGGTGAGTGTTCAGGTGCCCTTCTGCTTTAGCTATACATGCTCGTGGCCTACTGTTACTCAAGTCAGTGGAAAATGTTGCTGTCGGCTGGTATTGCTACATCTACCACCACTGCCCTTTTCTGGTGTTTGTCAACCACCACTATATCTGGTTGGTTAGCCAGCAGCTGTTTGTCAGACTGGAAGCTGAAGTCCCACAGGATCGTAGCCCTGTTGTTCTCAACCACCTTTGGTAGTGTGTCCCATCGAGATTTGGGTACTTCGAGTCCATACTGGGTACAGATGTTCCTGTACACTATCCCAGCCACTTGGTTGTGCCTCTCCATTACAGCAATCCTGCCTGCATCTTACACCCTGCCACTATGTGCTGGAATGTCTTAAGGGTATCTGCTGTGATAGACCTTGGCCTCTATGGCCCTTGTGCTGCTATAATTAGTGCCTCTGTGCTGTCTGTCAGTCTTGCTGTAGATCCTGGTGGTGTGGATCAGAGAGTCAATTTCTTGCTCATTCTTGGCATACAGCTTGATGTCATCCATGTAGAGTGGGTGGCTGATTGTTATTCCACTTCGGAATTGGTATCCATAGCCAGTCTTCTTGATGATCTGACTAAGGGGATTCAGGCCTATGCAGAACAGCAGTGGTGACAGTGCATCCCCTTGGTATAAGCTGCATTTGATGGTGGCAATCGGCTTTGAATTGGCCTCCAGGGTCGTCTTCCACATTCCACATGTCTTCCATGGAGTTCTTTATGAAGGTTGTTAGATTCCTGTTGATCTTCTAGAGTTCCAGACATCCTAGTATCCATGTGTGTGGCTTTGAGTCGTGGGCTTTCTTGTAGTCAATCCAGGCTGTGCACAGGTTGGTCTTCCTACTCTTGCAGTCTCGGACGATTGCTCTGTCGACCAGTAGCTGGTGCTTGGCTCCTCTGGTGTTACTGCCAATTCCTTTCTGTGCCTTGATAATGTATTGACCCATATGCCTAGTTATCTTAGCCGCTATGATGCCTGACAGGAGCTTCCATGTTGTGGAGAGACAGGTTATCGGTCTGTAGTTGGATGGGATGGTTCCCTTCTGGGGGTCTTTTATGATCAAGACTGTTCTGCCCTGTGTCAACCATTCTGGGTGGGTCCCATTCCTTAGCAGCTGGGTCATCTGTGCTGCTAGGCATTCATGAAGTGCAGCTTCTTCAGCCAGTATGTATGGCTCATATCAGGGCCTGGTGCTGTCCAGCTCTTCATTTTTGACACTCTTTCCTGAATGTCTGCCATTGAGATGGTTATTGGTTCTTGTTCAGGGAGGTTACTGTGGTCAGCTCTTAGGTCCTCTAGCCATCCGGCATTGTTGTTGTTTGATACATCTCTTTCCTGTATGCCCTTCCACTATGTTTCCAATCTCAGCTCTTGGTGGGTCTGATCTGCTGTCATTTCCCTGCCACTGAGAGAACACTTTGGCTGGTTCAGTGGAGAACATTCTGTTTATTCTTCTGGCTTCTACTGGATGATGACATCCCCCCGTTGACCTGTCGTCCTGGCTCCCCCTTGATAAGTTTATGTGTTAATTTTTTTTTCATCCATTCCAATGGACAAAGATTCTTACTGCAGAAATCAGTAATAATAATAGTGAAAATGACAATAAATGATAGACCATTTTTTTCAACATAAAGCATGATATTATTTATTTTTAATGAATGGTGAACATGAATTAATAAAGTAATCTTTTAAAACAAATTGCATATATACTTTGCATTGTTTTTGTCATCACGACTCAAAATATCCTTGATTTTTTAAGTATCTCCAAAAAACAGTATGTTGAAAACCTCCTACAATTAATATTGTGTGTTCATTATCAATAAAATGCATCATAAGCTTATGTATATTAGGAAATCAAATCACAGCAGTATTGCCTTATTCTATCAATATTTCATTTTCAGTTGACATTAAATGAAAATGAAAAAAATATAGCAAAAGCTATACATTTTTCATACAATTTTATGACATTAAAGAGAAACATAACATCTTATATTTACTTTAAAACGTTTTAAACACAAATTATACACTTTAACAATCTGATTTTTAGACTAAAAGGTGCCTTGCACTTCGTCCTTGCCTCACAGTTGGCCATGCTTGTTAAAAAAGGGGGCGTGGCTCTGTTGCAGTCCACTCTAGATGAGGTTGGACAGTGTGATTGGCTTGTAGATATCCCATCAAATAAGTCTGTGCACTTGGAGTCAGATGACAGTAATCATAGATCTAGACATCCTAGCAAAGTTACATTCATTGGAATGGATGGGGGACTTAAACTGGTTGATAAATCTCCTTCATAAACATACAGAAATGAGAGGAAAAAGTAGAGAGATGGAGTTAATGGTGAGTTCTATGCTGAACACAAACACACAGACACACTCCCACACTCACAGTTGGTGCCTCTGTTGCTGGCTAGCTTACAGCTACCATCTGTAAAAGACTGGACAAAATGAAAAAAGACTTGCAACTTGACTTCGACTATAACACCAATTACTCATGATGTCATTGGACTTGACTCCTTTGACTTGAAAATACTTGATACTTTTCCTCAAACCCAATGATTAAAAATGATGTCAATTAAATAGATGAATGTCATTCTTTGAATCAGCGAACATTAACGCTGTTCATTCACAGCAAGTCAACAATTGATTGCTCTGATCCACTTTGTCTTAACCAATCCAACAGCATTCAATCAAACTGCAGGAGAGAACAATGAAGAACCAGTGTTGCATTACTGAGTAGCAGTTGGAAAAAAATGATACCAAAGATAATTTTGGTCACGTACCAAAACTATGTGTTGGTGAAGAAGAAAAACATTTTTAATAACAGTTGCAGGGCAGCAAAACATACAAGTTGAAAATAACTGACAAAGACCAAACAACTTTGTTTGTTTATCAAATAAATTTAAAAAAAATGTTATTGTTTATCTGTAATGTAATTTTCTTTATTACTTTGTCATTAAAATAGCATTAAGTTGGTGAAGAGCGCATTTTGACTTGTGTAGGACTCCAATCTCAAAGTTAAGGAATTTGGACTTGGATTTTTAGTCTTGACTTTGGACTTGTCAGTTTTGACTTGAGACTTCTGAGGCTTTGGACTTGAATGCAAAGACATGAGACTTACTTGTGACTGTAAAACAATAACTTGGTCCCACCACTGCTGTACACAGATCCATCAGAATATGTAGAGTTAATCAATCATTTAAGCATAAGCTAACTATCAAACAATCAATTTTCTCTTTGACCACTCAATATTGTTTAAGTGTTATACAAAAGAAATGCTAATTTTATTTGTTAAGATGGAGGTGCCATTATCCACAGCCACAATTTAACTTAATCTGGGGTAGGTAGTAATGTGTTACAAGTAACACAGGAGTAAAAAAGTGTGTTTTTCGAGGAATAAGTACTTTCTTGTTCCTTTAGTGGTGTACTTCTTCTTGAGTACATTTTGAAGCCAGTAATCTTCTTTGCCATTTATACCTTCGTAATGACGAGTCTGCTAATGTGAGGATCAAATGCAGAAGGGGGAGAGCTATAGAGGAGCCCCTCTACTGCAAGTAGCAGCATTCTCGGAACCCATCGGCTGTATTTGGCGTCTGACTTCCGGCAGATGGCAATACAGCCTCTGGGGGCAGACCCCCGATTTTTTGGCATTCCAGTTTGATTTGGGTGGAGGAGGCGAATTTCCGTTTCCAACTTCCGTTTATATATAAGTAAATATGCTGAACCATTGTGATGGATTCAGAGTTTGCAGTGACGCCAATTATCTTCCGCCTTGTTAGTTCACCGCACGGAGCGTTTAACCTCTCTCTCTCTCTCTCTCTCTCTCTCTCTCTCTGTCTCATTGTGTCATACGGATTACTGTTAATTTATCATGTTGATCTGTTCTGTACGACATCTATTGCACGTCTGTCCGTCCTGGAAGAGGGATCCCTCCTCAGTTGCTCTTCCTGAGGTTTCTACCGTTTTTTTTCCCTGTTAAAGGGGTTTTTTTGGGGAGTTTTTCCTGAGCAGCTGTGAGGGTCTTAAGGACAGAGGGATGTCATATGCTGTAAAGCCCTGTGAGGCAAATTGTGATTTGTGATATTGGGCTTTATAAATAAAACTGAATTGAACTGAATTGAATTGAATTGAATTAACCTGGCAACAACTGCAGCTGGCTCAAATGTGATTGGTCAATATCACACAGACTACAAACAGCCTACAACCGGAAACCAGCTGGACTCTTCCGCTCTTCTTCCGGAGGCAAGATCTCCGGGGTTTGCCTACAGACTCTACATTCACTGAATGTAGAGTCTGTATATAGAGACTACAGTAGCAGTAGCAGATCCTGATATGGGCAGAATGGGCATTTGCCCAGGGTGGCACTTTGGCGCGACGTGTGGCAGATGACAGGAGCGGGTTCAGCCCACTTGACATGCTGCTCTGTTGTGCTATGGCCTATTCAAGTGCTGGAATTTGTTATTTATGTGATAACACCTGAACGCAACACAGGCTCCACTCCATAGACTGTGTGTCCAGTGCTGTGCTGCGCTGCTTATTAAATAAAATTAACTTGATCTGACAGAGCATCTGAGCCGCTGTCAGGATCCACTCAGAAGCAGATCTCCATCAGATCCACATCACAGGCACGTTTATCAACATGGGGAACCCCAGAGTTTTCTTTGACATCAATATTGATGGAGCTAACGCCGGCAGGATTGTGATGGAGCTGCGGGAGGATGTGGTCCCGAAGACTGCAGAAAACTTCTGAGCTCTGTGCACCGGAGAGAAAGGCTTTGGCCACAAGGGCTCCACATTTCACCGAGTCATCCCTAAGTTCACGTGCCAGGGCGGGGACCTTACCAACCACGATGGAACTGGAGGCAAATCCATCTATGGGGAGAAGTTTACTGATGAAAACTTCCAGCTGAAGCACACAGGCATGGGCACTCTGTCCATGGCTAACGCCGGGGCCAACACCAAGGGGCCCCAGTTCTTCATCTGCACAGCTAATATTGACTGGCTGAACGGGAAGCACGTGGTGTTTGGCAATGTTGTGGAGGGCATTGACGTTGTCAAGGCAATGGAGAAGCAAGGCACAAAGAGCGGCACCCCTAAAGCCAAGGTTGTCATTGCCAACTGTGGGGAACTGAAATAGTGTGACAGAGCTCCATCAGTTCAGCCGGTTCTCCTCAGATGTGTCCTCTATCATCTACATCCTAGTATATCTTGGATAAAATGGTGTCTATCTGGGGGCGGCGCCATAGGGGGGTATTGCCCAGGGTGCCATTTAGGCTAGAACCCCCACTGCTGCCCGGCCTAAATTGAGCCCCCGCCTGAAGATGTTTTTAAAAAACACAACTTCAAGAAAAACACTGCTAAAGTTACAATGTATGGAGATGACACTTAAACTGAATGCACACACACAACACAGAGCTGCCAGCCTCTGACCTCATGAAAGCTGCAGCTAACAGAGAATTGAACCAAAGTCAGTGAGGTAAGCTTGTTAGTATTAATATTAACATCACCAGTTACCAGTTAGCTAACATCAGACTGTTTGATTTTAATGTTACAGTTAACAAGTCAGCAGCCAATGTTTGCATTGAAGTGTGTGACCTGACGTTACCATTATGTTAACTATGAGGAGTCAAAACACCATAACAAATCATGCTACTAACTTTAACCACTCACTTACTGACTTATACCCTGTGGGACTGAAGGCTCTAATGAGATCTCTCAATTACATTTTGTCCCTGTTAACATGTTTCAATCACTCATGAATACACATCAAATCTGCATCATTTTCCAAATGCATATGAGACCAAATACTATGTTTTACATATAAAAAACTTATTTCAATTTAATTTTGCTGGATTGCTGACCCCCATTAAAAAAGAAACTTGTTGTCAAGGTACTTGCCACCTGGTCTAACAAACTTTCCTGAGGGAGACCCTGCATTGAAGTAAGTAACACATACTGTAGGTGAAAATGACTTAGCTTGTTTACGTTAGCTATGTTAATTTTTCATAAGCAACGCTAATCATTGATGTTATGATAAGAAAGAGGGGGTAGAGAGAGAACAATGGAGAAAGGGTGGGGGATTATTTATATCTCAGTTGTATAGGCTATCATTATTTGATTAGCCAATCTACTCATTAGAACAAATGCTGTTTTTTCACCTTTTTTCAGTTTTATTTGAGTCAGTTTTTATGGGAGTAATTGGACTTTTACTTGATAATAATAATAATAATAATAATAATAATAATAATAATAATAATACATTTTATTTATAAAGCACTTTCCAAAGTTCTCAAAGTCACTTTACAGAACAGGTTAAAACACATAAAAAAAACAAACAAACAAAAAACAAAAAAACAATTTACAGTAAAATACATCGAAGACAAAGAGGAATAGCAATGGGAGTGAGAAACAAGTAAATAAATAAATGAATTTAAAAAAAAAGTAGCTAAACATTAAAAGCAGAACAGAACAGGTGAATTTTGAGTAGTGATTTGAATGACGGGAGGTCAGTGCAGTCACGGATGTGTTTTGGGAGGGAGTTACAGAGGGTGGGGGCAGCAACGGAGAAGGCTCTGTCCCCACAGGTTCTATGCTTGGTCTTGGGGACAGTGAGAAGATTGGCATTGGAAGAGCGGAGGCTGCAGGAAGGGGTGTAAAGGTGGAGCAGGTCTGTGAGGTAATAGGGGGCCTGGTTGTGGAGGGCTTTATGGGTGAGTAGGAGGAGTTTGAAGTGGATGCGTTGTGGGACAGGGAGCCAGTGGAGGTTCTGAAGGACAGGGGTGATGTGGTCGCGGGAGCAGGTGTGAGTGAGGAGGCGGGCGGCAGAGTTATATTATATTGGATATATATTGGATATATTGGAGTTTATTGAGGAGTTTGGAGGTTGTGCCATAAAGGATGCTATTGCAATAGTCAAGGCGGGATGTAATGAAGGCGTGGATCAGGGCTTCGGCAGCATTACGAAAGAGTGAGGAGCGGAGGCGAGAAATGTTTTTAAGGTGAAAGAAGGCTGTTTTAGTGATTTGTTTGATGTGTTGGTCGAAGGAGAGGTTGCTGTCGAAGATGATACCAAGGTTGTGGCAGTGAGAGGAGGGGGACAGGGTGGAGTTGTCGATGGTGAGGTGGAAGTCTTTCGCTGTTTGGGTGAGGGAATTTGGACCAATTAGGATCATGTCTGATTTGTCACAGTTGAGTTTAAGAAAGTTTGCTTGCATCCAGGATTTAATTTCTGAGAGACAGTTTGACAGGGTGGAGTGGGTTAAATGGGTGATGGATTTAGTGGAGATGTATAGCTGGACATCGTCAGCGTAGCAGTGAAAACAGAGACCATGACAACGGATGATTTGACCAAGGGGGAGGAGGTAGAGGATGAAGAGGAGAGGACCAAGCACCGAACCCTGGGGGACGCCTTGGGACAGGGGTTGTTGATGAAGATGAATTGTTTTCTGTCAGTGAGATAGGAATGTAGCCAGGTGAGGACATTGTCAGTAATGTTGAGGAGGGATTGCAGGCGGGAGAGTAGGATGGAGTGGTTGATGGTGAGACTTGAGTATATATTTTCAGTACTCTACCCATCACTTAACTTATTATGATAAAAAAAAATACTGAAGTGTGTTTGACCACATTCAGTGTTGATTGTAAAAAACAGCCTTTTCAAATCCCTGAGAATGTGATCTGAGACCAACATTTCTTTTCACAGTGATTGTATGAACAGTAAGGCTGCCATGTATTTGAATGTGTGAGATTTCCTGCTCTGTCAGTGAAGTTTATAATACAATGATGTTTAATCACAAGGTGTCTTTTCATGAATTATTCTACGTCTCTTCTTCATGATTGAAAGCAGTACTAAGCTGAATCCTCTGAGCTGCTGTGTTTACAGAACAGCCAGAAGGATGTTAAATTCTTAAAGCTTTTTTGATTTTGTTGCTTTTTACTACTCTTTTTTTTTTTAAATTTCATAGCCAACAAACACTGTTTTATGCTCTCAAATTGGGAGGGAACCTTGTTCTAGTGTGTTTTGAATTATACGTTTTGTTTTTTATTTGTACATTATGATTACTTTGATAAATGGTGATTGTGTTTGTTTTAATTGATGTTATCATTCAAATTAAATTTGAAATGTGCATGCCTAGATTTCAAATAAAAATAGGTGGAGAAAAATGGGGAGAGAAAATGCAGAGGGACAAGTAATTAAATTAAATAAGTAATTAAAACAAGAAGAAATTGACAAACTACTTAATGTTTGCACTGCAAATTGTATTTTTATAATCAGATTTTAACCCATATTATTTAATTCTTTCAACTGAGTTGCATCTGCTTTCTATGTGTAGGCTAATATGTGTAAAAACTCAAAATAACAAGCCCTAAAGATACATCAGACATAAAAGTGGTATCATGTGCCTACTTAAAAACATCATTAAACCTGTTCAAGGATACATCAGACAGAATGTGCTGGGCTCTCTACGGGGGTTGGGAGGGGAGAGGGGTAACACTGGGGGTGCTGGAGGGAGGGTGCAGAGTGGGGGGAGGGGGCATCAGTGTTAGGGTGTGATCCTCACTGACAGTCCCTGGCTGTGTCTGCAGGCGAGGCCGCGATACCAAAAACACCCCAGCTGCCACACTGACAACTGGAAATGGTAGGAGAGACATCGCACTAATGAGTGTTTTTGTATGTGTGTGTGTGTTCCTTAAGGCAGGCAGGACAGGACCAGACACCAGTGGATGGGTTGGTTGTCTGGGGAAGGTTACAGCTGTTTATCTGACTAGTTTATATTTATCCCCTTTATTTACATGTTTGATATTTGCGGCGTGCTCTATAAGAATCAGTCGGATGTCTCAACAGTTCATTTTTAGATAAACATGGATTTAAGTCAGTATCTTAGTTTTTGGTCATTGGGGGGGGGGATTTTAAATAAAACTTGGCTTTCAGAATATGAAACTCTTATCACCAAATTCAGAGAATAACTGCCATTGTAAAGGCATGATGACAAGCTAGCAGCAAATGCATGTCAACCACCCTCTAGTCCCTCTCACTCCTCCCCTCTTTGTCTCCCTGCAATTCTGATGAAAAGGCCTAAAGGACCAGTATGTAGGATTTAGTATCATCTAGAACTGAGGTTGCAGTACAGAAACTTCTTCCATGTACCAAATGTGGATGACAAAAATCCAATGATTTGTAGTTTGAGATGAATACAAATTTTAGGCTATCTACCATTTCTGTCAACAGATTCCCCTAAATCCTATGGTCCAGACCTTTGATGATATAGTAACAAGGAAGGGTCTTGAACAGTGGGTTTTCAACACATTTTCACCCCTAACTTGTCTGATATTACCGCCAGTGGACTGTCTATGAATCACTACACTCGATGAGACCTGGTTGATCTTACATGAATATATGTTTAATACAATTTAGATCAGAGACGTTTTTGGCACAGTACACCAGGGGTCGCGTTAACCGGATATTCTCTGTCATTGACCGTTTTTTTACAACAATGACCGGAAAATCTGAAGGCCGTCGGTCATTTTGACCGGTTGCAATTACCACCCCTGCCCACTTGGCGGCGGAGTGCACAGTCAGTGGTTTAAGTGGCTGCCGTTTTCACACTGCAGAGAAAAAGTCATTCATCTGCTTCATGTAGCGTTGCTGACATAATGCCCTGGACACACCGGATGCGGAACACGGCGCCCAGCAGCAGAGGCAGTTTTCAGTCAGCGCCCATGTTAACCTATCGGACGCTGAAGCGGCGCTTCAGTTCAGCGTCTGGTCTATTTTTCACGGGAGCCGTGAGCGCTTCTGTCAAGCTGGATCGAGCGGATCGTACCAAACAGGAAGTCGGACACAGAAAAGACGAGAGAATCTGGCCAATTTTCAAAATAAAATAACAACAGAATGCACTGAGAAACATGAGGAGAAAGTATCGTGTTTATAATTTAAAATAACACAATAGTGCATAATCGAACACATTTTTCAATACCATAATCACGTCATTACAATTTAAATTTTGTGTAACAACACATTCATCTAACATTGTAGTCTAAACATTCACAAGGTCTTCACCATACAGTATCTTAACCTTCAGACACTCAAGAGCCTTCTCAAATTCCTGCACACTGACAGTGAAGCACTCTTAGGCTGAAAGGACCTGAACCATGACCCTGGATTATTCATACATTCATACAATTACTATTATGCATGAAGACATTCAAAAACCTTCATATTGAACATTTTTTCTATTAACAAAGTTGGCTTTATGTATCTGTGTCTTATGCAGATATCCACTGACGTAGTGCCCATATTTGAGGATTTTGGTTAGTGGCCGCTGTGTCAACAACTGCCACCACCTAGTGTGTATCATACCGCTGCAAAAGGTGCCTTTGTGCATCAGGAACTAACGTCCACATCAGTAACAAAACGGTGGAATTTGGAGCAAGAATGGGCAGAAACTACATGAGGGACTCTGTGGAAGAGGACCTGCTCCTATGTTAATATACAGCTAATGGCTCATTCTTAGGTAACAAAAGCACAACAATTCTTAGTTTCAGATGATATTAAATTTATGAAAACATGGTAATTAAGTTTAGGCTATATAGTATTTTTGCCTCTGAATCCTTTACACTAAACCTTTAACGTATTAGCAACAAGGGACAGTTGGTTTTCATCCAATTTTAAATAAAATCTTTGCTTTCAAAACGTTAGCATCGTGCATGAAACTATGATGTTAAATGTTAGTATTATTAAATGTCCATATTGACTTGGTACACATCATGAGCTTGGTTAGATTCTCCACAATTTAGTTGCTCAGTTCAGTTTATGGAAATCATGAGCACCAAAGTATAATTCATTAGATTTACCAGCAGCATTACCGCCTCAGGGTTGTACTCAAGTTGCACTTAAATTTACATCCATGTCTCTGATATTAGATGCTTCTCACACACACACACACACACACACACACACACACACACACACACACACACACACACACACCCTGCAGCACAGTTTCAAGGTGGATACCCAGGATTGGTGTCACCAGTTCAGTATTTTTGCAGAACATTATGATGCTTTTTTTTTGTCATAATCAGTGCATTAGTTTTTGAGTTATCTCCAAAAATGTGAGGTCACAGTGACTTTGACCTTTGATCTTCAACCACCAAATTCTAACTGATTTATCCCATGAGTCCAAGTCCAGGATATCTGTCCTAAATTTGGAGAAACTCCCTCAAGAACTTCTTGATAATGAATTGGATGCAAGGTCACAATGACCTTGACCTTGACCAACCCAAAAAAAATAATGCCTAAAGTCACAGCTTTTGCCGGCGCAAGAGTCATTAAAAAAAATGTTGACTCCCTACCTGTGAATGAGTCATACAGTCTAAGTGTCCATTCCTTGATTAACTATTTATATTCCACTGATCAAAGAATCTAAAGCGTATTTATAAAATTAACCCAAGCTGTGAATGTTGTCATGTGAAGTCCATAGCTAATTTTATGCTAACTTTGTGAGCCACTTCTTCTGACATGAATATATTTTCTCATCTTACTGCACCATGTTGTAGTATATGCTTGTTTTCGTTACCTTGCTGGCTATAAAATAAAAGTGTCCCCAAGCTTTTCCATGCATAGCTCACAGACAGACAGACAGACAGCCCCTGGAGTACAGCAAGTGCTCAAACATTGGAAGCACAGTGGGTGATTTTTCTTTACGGCCACCACATTGCAAACTTTAGTGGCCCTTTCTCGAAATTATTGCCTTGTAATGTGACATATTTTGCTTAATAGAGTACAAATAGGAGTACAAAAACAATTCTGACATCAATAGATTGCTGAGAATCTCCTCTTTCCAATGGTGTGTAAAACTCAAAATGTCTTTCAGGGTCAGTGTGGCTGATATTGATAGAGAAAGTCACAGTTTTCTAAAGTTTCCCCAGTTTTAGTGGGGATAAAGAGAGTCATCACCATCATCATCACCTGGATCATTTTTATATCCGTCATCACCATAATCACCAACTTAGTCATCATCATTTTCATTACTATCATCATCACATCACCATCACAGTACAGCTTGTATACAAGTTGAGACACATCCATATACAAAAATGCATTAGTATGCACAAATAAAGTCTACTACACATATATATATATATATATAGTATGTACAAGCACACATAAACTCTACAGCACAGGAGTGTATCAACTGGAGCTTGTCTCTGTATATAATCTAATGTTTTATGAAGCTCCCATCCATTAAAGTAACCCAGGCTGCCATCAATCTTTGCACTTTATCAACAAGCAGTATCAGATTCTTAAAGTGACGCTCAATTAATTTCTAGCAGGACTATACAGGCTCCTACCTCACCACTCACAAAATGTCCTGTGTGCACAATTTATGAGGGACCTCCATAAAAGTGGAAGGTATTGTATATCTTTCACGCTACACAACACACAGATGCACAAATTTTCCCGTGCCCAGGATCTGTGCGTTGCCCCTTCGACATAAATATGCAAATCAGCTAATGAGAATGTCATAAAGTAGCATGGCAAGGTGTGGAGCGGGCCAAATGGAAATGAACAGGGGAAGAAGACAGAGTTAAGGTGTCATCAAGAACCTCTTGTCCCACCTCTGTCAGGAAGAGCAAGGCTGCGACTAAAACTGCACATACACACAACAACGCACTTCTATAAGGTTAGGTGGCAGGTTTAACACTTACAGCAAATGTAGAAATAATTGCATAAGTGCATGAATAAATAAATGACTGCAGATATCAGTCACACACTGTAAGAAATGCTTACAGTGTGTGGGAATTCAACTCTTATGCGAGATATTTATTTAAAAAAAAAAAAAGTATTTAGGGTTTTTGCCACAGGTTTGCAACGCTATCAGTGTTCAGGGACATTCTTAACCTTCCTCTTAAAAAACGACAGTGTAAAACAAAACTAGATCAGACTGGAATTACCTCCCAGCGGATGTATGCCTTCATGCACCAGTCATGTTTCTTTTACAGTTTACATCCATGTCTGTGAAAACAGGGACTCCTCACACATATTTTCCCCCTGCCAGCACAGAATATCTATACAGTCTGATGAAATGTCTCCCCTTCTGTTCCTGAGATATGACATTGAATGATGGCCAGAAAAGTGTTTTATGGAGAACATTATGATGTCACAGTGAAGCTGGCCTTTGACCTTTTGGATATCATTTTATCCGATTAGACATTTGTGTGAAGTTTTGTCACAATCACTGTGAAAATTCCTAAGTTCTTGCCAAAAACATGTTTTGAGAGGTCACACTGACCTTGACTTTTGACCTTCAACTACAAAATTTTAACTGTGCCCTGACGCTGCTGGGCACCATTACACAATAATGGTGACTGGTCGCGTGTCACGCTGACATGAAAGGACAATCTGTCTGACGCTGGAAGTCACCGCCCAAGTGCTGGTACTCAATGACTTCGTAGTGAGACCGAGTTGGTTAAGCAGTTACGGATAATGAATGAATGAATGAACAACTAATATCCACGCTAGGACACTTCTTGTCTCAGGCAGATGCAGGAAAACATATACATGCATTTATTTCTTGTCAGTTGGACTGTTGCAATGCCCTAATCACCACTTATCTAAGAGGACTGTGGGCAGAATGTACAAGAAACAAGAAAGAAGACATTTAATTACATAGATTACAAAATTTTGATATTTGTCCATAAAGCCCAAGACCTCTGTTGTCTTTTGTCTCAGGCCTTTCAGTTGTTCAGAGGATTAAATCAAAAGTTAGTGAAGCAACTTATTTGTTTTTTTGTGGTTCCAGCTGAATATTTTAATACATAATACTTTGTTTGTTTTAGATGTGCTCCAGCATTAACATACTGAAAACCACTGTGGTTTATCATTTTGACATGATAGGGGAAAGGGCAGTTTTTTTTTTACTAATTTAAGGAGAAGTCAATAAAATAATATTACTTATGTAGAGTGTTCAGCATTTGCAAATATGAAACACAAGACACAAGCAGTCAAAAAAAAATTTCCATTGTGTTGTGGGAGTTTTCCTTGAAGAGCACACCAGCAGATGGCCTTTGATACAGTGAAAGTCAGTGGGCTCAGTGCATGTTCATTCTAGCTTTATCCGTCGTGTAGGTTTTGTTTGCTTTGGCCTGTAGTCTCTTGTTTGTCAGGCTGCTGCTCTCTGCTTCTTAATCCACACTGTGCCGTTGCCTTATTTTATTTATTGCCATTGTGAGATATGTAGTTTATATTCCATGCAGATCCGATTAGGGGATAAAAGACCTAATAAAACAGTTGAAATGTTTATTCCATACAAATAGCCACAGGGACCTGCTAGATGTCTGTGTGTAGCCCAAAATTTAGGACTGTACTGTGTATGTGTCAACTGGTTTGATGTTCTTAATCCACCAGTGAACAGAGTGAAATATGGATAAAAGCTGTAGAAAGCACTTGTAGCTGGACCATATGTAACATTTCTTTTTTTCTGTTGCCAAGTATTTCCATGGACAAGAATGAGCTTTTGCGCTCAACACAAATTTTGACTATTGATTGCATGTTTCTCTCTTTTTTTGTATGACATTGTCGCTTTGTAAGTTTTGAAGTGGAAAAGTTCAGCAAGACTAAACTTGAAAATGATTTTTAAAAGGGTACTAAAAGTTGAAAATAGATGAGCAATAAAAAAAAAAAAAATCCCTCAAAATCCTGGTTTTAAACTCTTCTTCATTTAATTTTATCTCTACAGCAGCAAACACCAAAACTCAGTAAGACCTCTAACTGAAGAGTAACATGATAAGACAACCAAAATGGTAAATAAAACCAGGTTTAATTATGACTTCTGTTTCCCTCTCTGTAGCCAACAGCTGCTGCCTCTCTTAGCTGTCTTCACTCACTGGCTCAGGGGGCGTTCAAGAGCCCTTCGTGTTCCAGGGCACTCACAGAGTTACAAAACATCACTGCAAACCGCCCATGCAATGTCAACTTTAGCAGCTTCAGCCAGCGGCTGTGGGGACATCAGACAAATGAAATGTGGAACCTGACTGGGATTTTCCAAATTAAAACTTTTTTTCTTTCTCATTGTAAGAAATGTTTTGTCTTCTAGGACAGGAAATAGTCCCAGGCCCCAATTTTTACTAACGTTTCTGTTCCTGTCAAAGTCTCATACTTGTTTCGCTTATGGATGTGTTTCACCTTTTCTTTTTTAGGATTGCCAGCTTGATTTGAAATTGCATTTACAATTCATCTTGAGATTCATGGTGAATTTACTTAGTCGATACAGGGCGCACAGCAATCAACAAAACTAGACTGTGTTTCACCTTTTCACCAGCAATGCACAACCATGTTACAACAAACTGGTTGGTGACATCACTGGGATGACATCTGACTCAGCCCCTATAAGTGGTAATGATGATGATCGTGATGTAAGGCGGCTGGGTGTGGCAGCTGGTTTAGGCAAACGTTAGTTTCGTTAGCTGTAACACAGTAAGATTAATATAACATTATAAGCATCTCGCATTGTTGTTGTAGTCCAACGACTTGATGGAGACAGAGACAGAGCACATATTTAGTGTGGAGAAGTGTTTTGTGTTCATTGAATGTAACGTCAAGTTCAGGCAGCCTCACTTTCAACGCTGTCGTCCATCTTCATGGGAACAGGCCTTATTACTATATTTGGCTGCACAAAGCTGGCAAAAACTACAAACTAGTTTTCTAGCAAAGTAGGTGGATATCAAAATGAACTGCAGTGCCATAACTTGCTTCTGGTAAAACTCAAACAAACCACAGTTGTATTGGTCAGTGTTTCATCTCTACTTTAAGGATCGCTGGCTGTGATTACTTTATTCTAAACTGCTGAACAAATTAAGCAAGTGATTTCACAAGTCATTTTATAAATGACTAACTACTTTTATACATAATTTATTTTGACAAAAAGAGCTTCATACAACCTTATCAGAGCTGAGTATTTGATGACTGTAGTGTTTTACATTTTTGGTAGTCTTGATTTAGCTGTTTAAAGGTTATTTACATTTATACAGGATGTAAATCTAATTCTGCAATTTCAGCAAACCACAGTCATCTTTAATCAAATAAAACATTGTTTCCCAATCACAAAATTGTGACGAGTGAAAATGCTGAGTCACTGAGCAATGGGGTATTGTATCAGTATTGTGTTAAGCTTTAACTTCCCCAGTACCTGCATGTGAGAGTGACAGTATGACAACCTATTTATTCATTGTTTTAAGGGTGGGGGTGTTACGGCTGTGTGTGGTCAACTGTGAACTGTACAGTGAAATAGCCTAAACCTTGTTATATAAACCAAACACACAAAACCGAAAACTCTCATGGTGGGATTCCATAAATGTACAATGCTGCTTCAAGGTAACATTTGTATTTCAACAATGTTCTATTATTTAATTATCAAATTAAGTATATTATGTGAATCCATTTATTGTGGAGAGTTGATGGCGCTGAACTATGCAAGGAAGGCCCCAAAAAAGGGACCCAACATGGCCTCCAGAGAGTCATGTGACAATATAAACAGTCTATTAATTTCGTTAGGGCTCTGTCTCTTTTCTAAGGTAGTGCAACATAATTGAGGATGTATTGTTTTAGTGTAAACAGACAAAAATGGGTATATTACTTAGAGGCAACATGGTACCATAGATGGCTAAATGATAAAGTGAAATAAAAGTTTTATTGGGGAAAAAAAGTCATCATGCAGGCCTTTCAGAAAGGAAATTTTTGAAAAAAAAAAAATCAAATGGAAATCATTTTCAATTAAACTGTGTTGCTATTAAGATAAGAAATAAGAAATAGTAATTTAAAAAAAAAAATCACATTTACAAAAATGAATTGAAAAAAAAATGAAGGCCAGAAATTATTGATGGGAGCACCGAGTGGACCCTGTGTTGCATATTTATGCTCATGTGGCAGTTTGACAATAATAAAGAATTAACCTTCATTCCTAATGAAGAATTTCAAGTGATTTATTTCAAAATTCACTGGTTTGTTTATATTTATTTTTCTTGTTTAATCTTACTATATAATGACAAAAACTCTGCCTGTGTGTGTGTGTGTGTGTGTGTGTGTGTGTGTGTCTGTTCCACGTTTTTCTATTCACTGACTTGATCAATCCATGTGAAATTTGGCACAGTGGTAGAGGGTCATGGGAGGATGTGAATGAAGCAGTATTACATCAATTGGCCAAAGGGGGGCGCTATAGCAACCGATTGAAATTGCAAACTTTGAATGGGCACATCTCATGCCCCGTATGTCGTAGAGACATGAAACTTTGCACAGAGATGCCTCTCCTCATGAGGAACAAATTTGCCTCAAGAACCCATAACTTCCGGTTATATAGATTTTCCGCCATTTTGAATTTTTTGAAAAACACTTCGATCGAAAATCGATTTCTTCCTAGGAAGTTTGACTGAAACTCTGTGAACATAATCTAGGGACCAATATCTAACGTTCCCTCTTGGCAAAGTTTGGAAAACTTACCAAAACTGAGCTTCTATAAGGCAATGAATATTGCGGAGGGCGTGGCTCATCACATAAAGGTGTATAACATCTCAAGGGTTTCACCGATCACCACGCAACTTTGTAGGCATATGACCACACATAATCTGAGGGGACCCCTCCATTATTGACCCTATCAAACAAAATGGTTTAGCTAGAGAGCTACTTTCTTATCTAGGCCTAACCGCCATATCGATATTTACTAAACTTGGTAGATATGTAGAACAGGACGCCTCAAGGTGACTGGAAAAATTTAACTCTAATTGGCAACTGGGTGGCGCTATAACAACAGAAAAATGCTTAAAAATGGCTAAAATGCAACCGATCGCTGTGGCTCCCCCTGTGGCCAAATGTTGTTGTTTTTTTTAATTTTTGGTATGACTAAGTCATGGTATATTATGCTGTACATAATCACAGAAACTGTCAGTGTGTCATTCTGTCAGTCAGTCATTCTGTCTGTCCCATGTTTTTCTACTCACTGACGTGGTCAATCTATGTGAAACTGCACATAGACATTGAGGATTGGCATAGGTAGAAGGTGACAAAGCTACCAAAGGGTATGGACTACTACATGATTATTTATATGTCCTCCTTCTATTTCATAATTTAATATCATTCAATTTTAGTGCCACTAGAGTCCTGCATTAAAATATCTCCTTTAAAATATACAGAGATGCACAAGTATCACTATAAAGACACACACACAAGCACAACCAGCGATGTACACAGTCCAACACACTCTGCCAGCCACATGTGCCAGATTTGGAAAAGAACAATGATTTCCTCCAGTTGTTTACACGAATGGACTATCAGGCTTGCAGAGGTAGCTGCACATGCTTGGTCCTAATCCAAAGCATGAAACCATGGAAGCAATACATGAAAATTATATTAAAAACAAAGAGAGGGCAGGCGAGGTTAAGCCCCTCTAATGCCCCACGCTCAGCTTACCAATCAGTTTCCCTCTAAGAGAATTAGATTTCATTAAAAGCCAACACAGAGGGACTGAGAGAAAGATAGTGATGGAGGTAAATCAGTGGACCAATATGAGGTGAAGGGTATGGTGGATTCAAAAAGGTCAGAGGTCAGTCTGTGGTTGATTAGATCAACTGTATCATCTCCTCAAGCAAAAATGCTTTTGGATCTGCAACCAGTCTGGATGACTGTCGCATGACAGTCAGCCGATAAAACCCGTGGCGTGTGTGTGTATGTGTATGTGTGTGTGAGATCACGGCTGGTTTTCATATCCACACGGGTGTTCAATGGTCCCTTAAGTGCTTGTCACGCTCGCGTAGGCGCTTACTCAGGCGATCCCCGAGGGAAAGCACTCAAAAACAAACAACGAACAGTAGAGGAAGAAGAGAGGCGAAGAAGAAAAAAAACACATTTGCACAAAACAAAGTAGAGCAAATGGAGGAGTAAAGTGACGCCATAAAAGATGCATCTTCATCCCCCACCGCCCCTCCATCTCCATCCTGTTATTTTGCCTGGAGGTCTGCCTGCCTGTCAGTCTCCTATGAGTTCTGATGCCTGTCAGTTTGTAAAAAGCTAAATGAAATAAGTGACACCGTTTAATATTCTCACCGCGGCATAAATCTGTACAGCACTTTTATGAGCCTGTGTTGTGTTTCATTTCAATACTTTATTGGCACCAGGCACAGTTTCAGCAGATGCCAGTTATTTATAGCCTCCTGACAACCTCAGTCCTGATGCATTGGTCAGTGGGTCATTTTCTGTTGCCTATAAATCTGCCATGTTGTTCTTTATGCCACAGTGTCTCAATCCACAACAAATGAATGTAAGACTGAACTCTGTGGTTAATAAAATGTTTGCTATCGGTTTCCTTCAGTCTTAGCTGTGTCCTGGACCTGTTTCTAATCCACTGCTATCCCCCTTACTGAAAATCTATGTTGCAATACCAAAGACTCACCCCCTGCATGCTTGAAACAAGGCTAAGAAAAGCTGGTGGCTTGCAATTGTGTCTTCACCAATTAATCGCCAAATACACTACTTCTGGCAAAGCTATGAGGAGATGTTTATTTTTCTTGTTGTGGAGAGACTATGCATCTTTGAAACATTCTGAGCATATGGCTGAGTCCTGGAAAAGGGAAGTATGCTGGCAGAGTGGTTGAAGAAATTTCTATGGATGTTTGACAGGTTTTGTTGCCATGACACTGAGTCCATTGTAACTGGGTGGGCATTTAATACTCAGCTTGTTTTGTGTCTTTGGAACATGCTGAATGTATGGAACAACAGCAAATAACAGGAGTGTTTTCATAAGTTTCTATGGGCATGTTTTGACATGTTGAAGTTGGCTATGGAATGCCATTTTAACTATTGTGAATCCAAGATAACTTTAGCTTCCATCCTGCCACAGTATCAAGCTACAAACTTTTTAGAGTCAGCTTTTAAACTTAAAAGGGAGAGTGTTTGATTAAAGACCATAGACAATATACAATTAGTAAAATATGCTATACAATATAGATATAGTCTCTGTGACGTCACCAATTAGTTGGCATTTTGGCCATCACCATCTTGGATTTTTGGAGCCAAAAGTGACCATATTTGGATGAGCAAGTGGAGATAACCCTACTTCTAGGTGATAGCTTGGTTACCATGGTGCATTTCCAGGATTAGAAGCATTAAAACAAAATGTGCTCCAAATATCAAACTCATTAGAGGGTCTTTTAGGACAACCAAACGCTGAGCCAGATTTTCTAGGCAACCATAATGTTACAACTAACTTTAAAGTACAACTTAACTAACTAAAAAGTACACTGAAATAGCGACAGCTACAGCTACCTCTGTACTCTGTGAATCTTGGGTTACGCCACGATTAACATTACGTAACCAATGTTATTAGTTGCGACTTGTCAACATTCTGCATCCACGTGTCACTCAAAGCTGCCCCGCCTTTTATCATGCATAACATTAAGCTTTAAAGGAAATGGCCAATTTAGAATGACAATACAGGGGCGCTGGTGGCTTAGTGGTAGAGCAGGCGCCCCACGTACAAGGCTGTTGCCGCAACGGCCCAGGTTCGACCCCAGACCCCTTTGCTGCATGTCACTCCCTCTCTCTCTCTCCCCCTATCACGCTTATCTGTCCTATCCATTAAAGGCTAAAAATGCCCCCCAAAAAATAAATATCTAGAATGAAAATACAGACAGTACTTACTGACCCTCATGCCGACAAGAAGTCCAGTGTAGTGTTTTTTAATCCACAAAACTTGTTCGGGGTATCGGAGGATAACAGCTAGCTGGAATAACAGCTACACTTGAAGCGCGTGGAACCCACATTTTGAAAATGTAATAAAACTCTGCTACTGCATTTCCAAAACGTCAGAACGGCTCGTCCGTCGTAATCCAAGTGCCCTGAAGCCGTGGCATGCAACACTGACTTGAAAAGACGTAATTTACTCCACTTTTATAGCATCATTTCTCACCGTGGTCAGTTAGCCTGCCCTGCAGCAGTGTTGTGTTTGCATGGCAACTCGCGCGAAACTCGAGAACTAGCACCACCACTAGCCATCAGCTACTCTCGCGTGAGTTGCCATGTAAACACAGCAAGCCTGCATTAGCGGAGTTTTATTACATTTTCAAAATGTGGGTTCCATGCACTTCAAGTGTAGCTGTTATTCCAGCTAGCTGTTAACCTCCGATATCCCAAAGGAGTTTTGTGGATTAAAAAACTACACTGGACTTCTTGTCGGTCAGTCAGTAAGTAGTGTCTGTATTTTCATTCTAAAGTGGCCATTTCCTTTAATAAAATTTACACAAGTTGCAAAATGCACTTCCTGTACAGTTATTATGAGGTGGAAATTACCTGCAGATAGATACTTAAAAAGGTAAATTCAAAAAGAATGGATTGTGGCCCCTGATACCACCATGAATTGCGCATTACTTGCAACTACTGTCTGCCCCATCTCAAGGTCTGATACACAAAAAATAATACACTTATGAGATGACAGTGCAGATATGCCAAAAAGCTTTTCCAGCTTTTGCCCTTTTTGTTGTGTGATTGCATTATCCATGTAGCAAAGTACAAATGTTGCCTGTGCCCCAAGAACACAGCAGGCAGAATAATGGCAGAGAGCAACAAAACCCTGAAATTTTCAGACCTGGAGCTAAAGGTCTTGACCGAATGCAGAGGCATTCCTCAAAACTTAAGGCATGCTGGCTGTGACACCCCTTAGTAATGTGCCTCAGTTCCTACCAACTTTCTGTAGACGCTAATAATTTCACTGTAGCCCTGATCTTTGGACTTTTTTTCTTTCTTTTTTTTAAATGAGGTTCATTTGCATAGAGAAGGGCCAATTTTGCGCTAAATGTATGTCTGTTACTGAATTTAAATATGTTCAAATAGCACAGGAGCACTGAGATGCTATTTGCTTGGCAGTGCAGTTTGGGATGAATTTCACACTTTGATGTTTTGAGAATGATACAGTTTCCTTTTGTCTTATCTGTGCAGGTTTAAATTTGCCCCTCAATGTCTCATTTCTTCTGTAAGGTTTCAATCCAAAGTGGTTTAAAGTGTCTACATGACATGACCCAGCACATTGTTGCTATGTCACAGTCATTGCTCTTCCCCATGTCGTTTTCTGCTCTGGCCAGCTAAACTTTGTTCCTTATTTACTGGCTGTAAAGCTGTGGCAAAGCAGCTCCACACTGTTAATACCTGGTAATCCCTGCTATCTCTGATAAACACACATCTGCAGCACTGTCCTTGGTGTAAAGACCTCATGTCCCCACAGATCTTATCTCTTATGATTCTAGAACAATCTCATTGTTTGTTTTTTTTGGTGGGGGTTGTTTTTTTACCATGCAACTAAAGCAATGACAGTGTACTTGGCTTTGATATTGGTATAAGTATTATTATTAAGCACAGCAGAGCTTGTGATTTGCAGCAGATTATAGAGGGGCAATCTAATTCTAGCGATATCTATTCAACAAGGAAATCTTATTTGAATAAACCGACTGACAAGATATTAACTGTTCCTGCAGGCAGAGTCATATATGGGACCAATTTTGTCCTTACATGAAAGCAGATTCAGCAAATGTTGTCCCCCTCTGATACACAGACAGTTTGCTGATTACATATTTATAATGTTTATTGTAGTGCTACAGAGGACTACCCCCACATTCAGTCTTTTTATTTTTTGTCATATTGTAATAAGGATACAATTCTAGTGAAATGGAATCCCATCAGTTCCTTTAATTTGGGGCAGTCCTTGGCATTGTCTTCATTTAGGATTCATGCTGAGCCTCTCAGTGATGGCCTGGTGTAACCGGTACCTTTTTTCTGACCTCAGCAGGGTGAAAAGGTAGTTATCCAGGTAGTAGGGCTCTTCAATGATTCCCCTGACCTTATTCTTACAGTGCTTGGTGTAAACATCCTTTATGCAGGGTAAAGCAGCACCTATAGTATGTTCATCTGAATGAACCACTCTTTGCAAGGCCTTCTGGTCCTTTTCAGTGCTGATTCCATACCAGGCAGTGAGGATGCTCTCAATGGTGCAGAACTGGAAATTCTTAAGTATTTGAGAAGATACCTGGAATTTCCCAGAAGCATCTAAGGTAAAACAATCTCTGCCTTGCCTTCTCACTGCTGAGACAGTATGCATTGCCCAGGTGAGGGCCTCAGTGATATGGACACCTAGGTATTTAAAGCTGTCCACCCTCTCAACCTGATGATATTAAAGGGAGTGTATTCCCATTCCCGCGTCTTCCCAGGGTCCACTATCATCTCTTTAGGGGGCTTTCACATCAGCAGCCTGAGCCTGAATCTGAGTACAGTTTGTTTTTTTGAATAGTGTGAACACTATACTACTACTACCTGGACAAAGTACGATGATCCATTCCTGAATTCACCTTAAAGGCTGGTCTCGAGTACCGTTCATATATGGTATGCATCAAGCTTGAACACCAATTGTACCAAAACACCGAAATGGACTGCTATTTAATGCACCTACAAAGGGGTTTTAAATGGTTATGAAACAGTTTCAATTTACACTTATATCAGATGGCAGCAAAGCCTACCGTGGACAGACCCAGATCCGGCTTCACTGCCACCTTCAACCTGCAGTTGAAGCTCCTGTGGGAGGCAGAGAGCCTTGTGCCTGACAGCAGTAGCCCCTTCTCTGGCCAAGAGCAATGCTTTGCCTTACCACTCTAGGGCAGCAATGCCCATCTACAGCACCCTTTTCTACACTCAAGCCCAACAAAAATGTCAGGTAGGTGATGACAGTGGTACTCAGGCATGGTACAAATCAGTCAAACCTGATTTGACAAGCTCTCTTCGTTTTGCTGACGTTCCGGCTTAAGTTGTTGTCCTGACACCAGCAGGTTGGGTCCTCTCCTCCCTTCAGGTAGGCCTTTTCATTGTTATTAATAATCAGGCCCATTACAGCTATGTCATCAGCAAACTTGATGAAGGTGCTAGAGTCAAAAGTGCAGGAGGGGACCCAAAACACAGCCCTGGGGTGCTCCAACGGTAAGGATGAGGGTGGAAGAGGTGTGTCTGCTCACTTTCACCACCAAGGGTCTGTCTGTCAGGAAGTCAAGGATCCACATGCACAGTGAGGTGTTTAACCCCAGTCCCTTGAGCTCTGTGACCAGCCTTGAGGGAACTAAATTGTTATACACTGAAGTGTAGTCAATGATCACCAATCCCACAAAGCTCCCTTTCTTTTCTAGGTGAGATAGGGTGGTGTGGACAATTTGTGCTATGGCATCTTCTGTAGATTGGTCAGAATGGTAGACAAACCAGTGGGTCCAGTGTGCTGGTTAGTGAGGACGAGATGTATAACAGCCAGCCAGTCAAAGCTCGTCATTACTACAGAGGTGAGTTACAGTAGGTGACAGTCATTCAGACAGTCCAGTCTTGTTTTTCGTTTTTTTTTTTTTGTTGTTTTGGCAGTGGAATGATGCTGGACTTCTCCCAGCGCATGGGTATGACAGACTGAACATATCATTGTAAAGGGTGACACTAGTTGGTCAGCACATAGAATCACCCGGCCACTGGAACCATTGGGTTCTGCTGCTTTCTTGGTGCTCACGTGCCTGAAAGCCCTCCTAACATCATGCTCAGAATGGGAAATTGGTGTGAAAGGTGCACCTACCCAGCTATTAACCTCTACTTATATATTATATTACTGTCAGGCATGGCCAATAACAGATGTGTCTGGCTCTTTGCAGTGTCCAATCTGTGTTCTGAACTGATGCCCATGCAAATCTGTCGTGGTTAAGGGAATGAAGAACATGCAGAGTAACTTAAAAGGTTATAGGTGTGTTAGGTTGTGTTTTTTTGCTTTTCTCCAAAGGACCAATTTGGGGTACTCATAGCAGAGTTTCCTCCATGCAAGGGGGAATAAGAGGTTGAACGACCATGCCCCTCTTGTTCAACCCATAAACCACTCAGTGTGGTTTTCTGGATTCTGTTTAAACTGTCCAAAAATCCAGGTGCCCCTTTAAAATTTACTGAGTATCAAAACAAGAAAAGTCATTGGCAACTTAAATCCAAGAATGTCAAAATAAAACCTAACTCTAGGTCAAACTGTAGTGATGCCCATTGTGTGTTTCGGACTGAACTTGTTTCTATGTGGTCTGATATCTTGTTAACTGTGCTGACGGGCTGCATGAGTGTTCTGGAAAGTTTCATGACTGACCAAACTGTCTTAGCATTGATCTCTGCAACCCCAATCGCTTCCATCCCAGTTTCAACAATCAATAAGACTGGCTCAGACACCCCTGATGTGCATAGATGAACACACACATACAGTACACCCACTCTTGCTCTGACACATGCTGCATTTCTCTGCACACTGTTTTAAAATAATCTGTCATTTGGCTTTTCTCTCTCCCTTTCTGTCTCGTGTTTTCTGCTGATTGTTTAACAGGAAACAAAGACAGCAGCCACTGGGGAGGCGGTGAAAAACAACCGCTCTGCTCTGCACTCAGTTATCCACAAATGTACTTTTCATTTCATCTCTCCCCCTCAAAAGACTAAACTCACGGTTTGTTGCTGTTTTTTTAATGTCTGCCTGTTACTATACTCCCTCTTGGCACAGAGCAAATGCCAATCCAGATCCAACAATTTTTATTTACTTTGCTCAGCAGCGGGTGGGGGGGGGGGGGCGACCTCTGCTCTCCTTCCAGTACAATTGGATTTGAGCCAAAGAGCTCGACACTCAGCTCTCAGGACATTACCAAATCCCAGCAGCTAGAAGGAAATCAGTTTGACCATGGAAAGCAGTGTGGCAGCCAATTGGACAGCCATTGGCTTACACCCCTAGGGAGAGAAGATCTTTATCAGTGGCAGGGAACCACTGGCTGGAGCTGGGGAAGAGCTTTGGATTCTCTGCTAGGGGCCAGACAGATTAGCACTCTGGGAGATGTGAGGTCTTCTATCCACACAGGCTTTGGAAACTACATGTTATTTGGGGGGTAAAAAGATGTGGTCAACATGGATGAGGTGATGGGACATTCTAAATATACTGCAGTCATGAGTAAGAAATGTCTTATCTTTTTCTTTCTCTGTAAATGTTTTAGTTATACCTGCTAAATCTATGGTCCCCTGTTTTCACAGTGGATTATGTATTTAATTTATGACAAAAATGTGCATTTAGCTGAACTAACATAGAAAAGAAAATCCCATACTGTCAATGGCTGCTGTGGATGCCATATAGACATGCAAAACACCCCTCACCACTACATAAGAGTCTTATAATGTCATCTTGTTGTGTTATTGGGAGCCAGAATAGAAGGAGTCATGGATCAAAACAAAAGGACCGGACAGAGGCAATCATCAAAAATGCTTGCATGTGCAGCGCACACTTCATATCAGGTTAGAGAAAAGGTATTAACTGTTTTGGGATGAATAACGTTATGCGTATTAATCATGTTAGCAATTGATTAATAATGTTATCATGTCCACCTAATCAGAAATTGGGCAGGTATTAGGAGGAAGGTTAGGAGGAGAGTGCCCAGAGTGCACTCTGCCTCTCTAAGAGTGTGATGCTCTGGATAACTGAACAGTGCATTCCGACAGCATTACGAATTTACAATCGGTCCAGTTTGTGCCAAAGTGCGCCCCGGCACCCGGAATGAACATTTCTGAATGCACCACTCGCATCATCTTCCTCCCTTGTCTAAAACAAGCCAACAGCTTGCCAACTTGCACAAGCTAATGTCTGCAGGGAACTGTTTTGCCTCCATCTAAGCCCCGCCCACCAAAAAATATACTAACAATAAAAGGGTTTGTTTTACTCTATATACCTTTCTACAAAATAAATGATGAAGCAGATGTGTTTAAGAACTAATTCTTATATTTTCCCAAGTTACAAGAGAAAGTTATACATTCCTGAAGGACCCTGTCTCCTAATTATTACCATATGTTACTGCAACAACATCACATTCTAAAAGACACATATTGCTACTCAGATTGCAGTATTTTGGAGAATAATGAGGAATCATTTTTGATTAACTTATCCAAAAAGTGCCAAATGTTGGTACTGAACGTATCAACAATACATTCTGTGACACTATATTTCATTTGTTTTCTTACAATATCCACTTGTTGCGACAAATCCCTGATTAGCAAATGTAACTGGTTGAATTCTGAAAAAGTCACTAGAGATATAAGACAGGAAATTTTTTCGTATTTAACCAAATCATTACCTTTCTCAGTGGTGGTAAATATCGTATTACATTTATTGAAGACATGTACATATGTAAAAGCTTTGAGGTAATCGAGTATTTCCACATTTTACTGCAGAACAAAAATCAGCATCATCATCATCTTCATTAATGCTAATACCACTGCACAAACAAGTCCAAGAAGCAGTAAGTTGTTTCTAAGCAGTGTGATGGTCATTGACAGATCACCAAATTGCTTATTGTTTCCCTCCTCTCTTTACGTTTCTTTAGATCATTTACTGTAGATAAACATGTTTCATTTGTTTTGTATAAACTGTTACAAATAACTTTGCTTGTCCACTGTGGTCTGAACTGAGGAGCAGTCCCCTGACACAGACAACACTTTTCTAGCTTATTAAATTGATTTTTAAAGATATTTAGTATTTAATTTACAGTAGCAGTCTTGCTCTGGTCCTGTGTTTAGCATAATGACCACTGTCATCTTTTTATGGGACTTTTTCCTGATTGTTAAAAAAAAAAAGTTATGACATCATCAGATTATTTCCCATGATTTCAAACTATTCCTCAGAACATAATCTCATTTTTTCCCTAAATTTAAAGATGCAATAATACATATTTTCGGGGCGTCGGTAGCTTAGTGGTTAAAGCAGGCGCCCCATGTACAAGGCTGTTGCCGCAGCGGCCCAGGTTCGAATCCAGCCCGCTGCATGTCATCCCCCCTCTCTCTCTCCCTCTTTCATACATACCTGTCCTGTCCAATAAAGGCAAAAATGCCCCAAAAAATATCTTTTAAAAAAAACATATTTTCATATTGATAATACATGGCAGGACCACTTGGTGTCACTAATTAACAAACACACAAACTTTGTAGTTTAGCTCTATTGAGCCTCAGAGCATCTCTCAGCAGCAAACAGCAGACAGACACAGTCAGAGACTAGCTGGTGAACAGAGTGAGGCGTTTAGCAGCTAAAGAGACGATGGGTCATTATGGTGTCAAATCAGATAAAGATTTTGGTTTACATTTTAGACTTTGTTAAAACTTCTTGTTTTTACTTCTCAACAAAAAAAGAGAAGACAAGAAGCCATTTTTCGGGTTTTTCAGAAATATCAATTTTTTTTATTATTGTCATTATACAATACAGGTTTGCACGGTGGTTGTTGTTGCCCCCTCCAAGCTACACACAGAAAACATATAAAGTTATAGAGTTATATATTAGACTAGAATATAAATTATTAAATATACAATGAAATAGAACAAAAAAATGTAAAAGTAGCACTACAGGGAGAAATAAAAAGGAACAGGAACATAATGTCCCACATAACAGTGCCCTTTCACACAAATTTTAATGGTCATAAGAATGAGTCCATATTTCCACTTTGGCATCAACAAATTTCATCCATGGCTTTTAATACTTGCATTTTATATCAGATTTTGTTCATGTAATTTGGTATTACATCCATCAAATACTTTATTTATTGCTACAAATATGGAAATGTCCATATTTTGAGGTCCTACTGGAGCTGAAAACAAACAAACAAAAAAACCACCAATTTAGAACTTTTTCTGTCCATTTCCAAGAGCCAGTTATGAAAAATGTGACATCTGCTTGTGCCTTCCAGTCATTCAGATCTATTGTACACTGTTTTGTCTGTGCCTTTACCAGATTTCATGGCTCTAGGCATTGCATGTCTGAAGATATTGAAACCTAAAGATTGTTTGCCATCTAAGATATTTTTAGGAGGCAAAAATGACCACATTCCCAGTGGCAAAAAACAATGCAATTCTCAAAATCCAGCTTAAATATTTCACATGGCTTATATTTTTATGACAAATAGCATATAGCATAGCATAGCAATATACATGAGGTTTAAACTAAATCTAAAATGTAAACATAAAACTCTGATTTAACATAGAATGACCCAGATAGTTATCTTAGGAGTTGGTGGAGATCCCAGGTAAAGCTTAAAGTAAGTGAATATTAGGTGGACATAAAGACTGCTCTAAAAGCATGATAATGTGACTCTGTTCACTGTTTGCTGTTTCTGGTGCCAAAATCTTTGCATTTAATACATCCATCTCAACCTTGTCTAACTGCAATAGGATGTCAAACTCCCATGGTCGGACAAAAAAAAAAGTCGCTAGTAAACATCATCCAGAGAACAACTGAGTTTCCTCCAATTTGCAAAGCAAATTAATGGGCTATGTATTTTGTAGGAGACTGAAAAGCACCAAGCACAATGAAGTACAGCTACTGCTAGAAGGACCCAAATGAAACCATAGAAAACATCTCAAAGACTGGTTATATAAGCTTGGCATATATATAGAAACAAACAGGAGAGCTATTTACTCCACACAGTAACCTTCTTTTAAAGCACAGAGTGGTATGTGCTGTGGAATGGAGGCTTCAGAAAGCTGCTTCAGTTGCTAATAGCCAACCCTGAACCCATGAAATATTTTCATGCCAAAAAAATGAAAATCTGTTTATTTATTTATTTAACAATCTAAACATTTTTTTTAAGCTGACAAAAACCTTGAAAATAGCATTTGCTTTATTGTGTAGCACTACAATGCTCCATCCACTGGAAGTCAAATTATTATTTTTTTTCCCCAGAGTTCACAGATCATCAAGGCCGCACAGTTGACACAGTTGTCAGTTGTTTTTTTGTCAATATAAATTGGAATGTTAAGTTTATAAGATGTCTGCTGTGTAGCCTTATGCAGATAATTAATAAAAATATTAGCACAGATCATTGGATAA
This sequence comes from Epinephelus lanceolatus, assembly GCF_041903045.1. NCBI lineage: Eukaryota > Metazoa > Chordata > Actinopteri > Perciformes > Serranidae > Epinephelus > Epinephelus lanceolatus. The sequence continues at coordinate 5,816,655 of NC_135740.1, forward strand.
CACTGCCTCTTGTATTATTCAGAGGTTTGTATAATCAATGTATAGTCCAATTTCATCATTGTGTTTAATGTGAGGGTTACCAAAACATGTAGCTTTGATGATGAAAAACACTGGGGGGGATAAAAGAACGTTTTCACAATTAAAATCCTCAAAAGTTGTGTGACTAGTGAGATAATTAGAATCTATATTAATTGATGTGTGTAAAATATTTGACAACAGCTATTTCTCAGTTGAAGTGTTTTCCTGGTGTGGATTGCTGGACAGAATGTGCCAAAACCGACAAACAATTACAGGTCTTAGTGGTATACTAGAAGTGATTCAATACTTCAGCTGAGGTATTTTTTTTGTTGGAGTGTGTTACAGCTTGTAGGACATTCTTGTGTTCAAGTTTCACAACTGAACAAACCATTCTTGGTGATATTCTCTAGACCTTAAACACAATGTAGCAATTTACTTACTAGTGCAGAACAAGAATAAAGTAGCAGGAAACTGAAATCCTTCGTAAAATACAAGGACCTCAAATTTGTGTTTAGGTACGGCAATTGAATCAATGTACTTGTTACAATCCACCATTACAAAATGAAGGCTTATGGGGATAATTAACGCTAATGCCAAGGTAAATTGGAAGAAAGGTACATGATGGAGGCTTGTTGTCCATCTTTTTTATAAATTCTTTTTTTTTTTGTCCATACTTTTTTTTTTTTTTTTTTTTACAATCAATGCACTGAAGAGGTCAAACCCACTGTACAGTGCATTTTTTCCCATTTCCACCATAATTATTACATAATTAATCCTTAAAGGGAAACAACATTTCTAAGACTAAAGAATTCCATTTTTGGAAAAAAAAAAAAAAAAAAAATAATAATAATAATAATAATTCAGGTAGTGAATACTTGATGTTGAAAAGCTGACACTACACTGCTGGCTTAAATGTGTAGAAAGACAGGTGAAGCAGTAGAAGTAGCTGGAAAAGTGGGAATAGGTTGAAGTAGTATGTGTGTCATTGAAGAGTTGAATGATACCAATAATGTAAAAATAAATGTGGAAAGTTTTTTTAAGCGCTGATGCTACACTGCAATGCTGTTATTATGTGTAAGACTAAGGTAAAGTAAATGTGCAAATGGGTTTAATTAGTATGCATATATTTGAAAAGTTGAATAATAACCATAATGTATAAAATATGTGGAACACTCTTAGATCTGGACATTCAGTCCAAAATTTCCTAAAAAATGTTGAATTATTCTTTAAGTATGAAATATATGAATCATACACATACAATCACACATGATCTAATTGAGCTGAATATTTTTGATGTTTGAATAAAGATTATATGTTGAAAAAGCATTCACCATTTACTGGTTGCTTATTAGCATGCATATTAGTAGCATATTGACTTTTTATTAGTTACTATAAGGCACTTATTAATGCCTTACTCTGCATATTGGGCAGGTGATAAGGTAGTACATGTTGGTCCGTTAGTAAAGGAGATGTTTCTACTTATTCTGACTTTGTTCTTGTTCTATCTCTAAATGGGAATAGAACCTGTGAATCTCAGTAGGCCTCCTTTTTTTAAGGTGTAACCCATCACCTAAGAATAGGCTCTGTTAGGTGCAGTAGTTGCGTGCTATAACTGGTTTACTATGTGTGACAAGGAGGCAACTTTTATAGGAAGGGGGAATATGATATTTTCCAAAGACTCTGTAGATTATTTTCATAAATGTTACCAAAAAATTACCAACTGTAGCTTCAAGTGATAGTAAGAGAAAATTATGTTGTGGTGTTATCACCCTATAAGGCCCATATTGAGTATATTAAGATTATAATTCATGTACAACAACGTCCTTACTTACTATCAATAAGCAGTAATTAGGAGATTATTGATGGAAAACTCTTATGGTCATGCATAATAGGGCATAATAAGTCCTCAATAATGATTTATAAACAGCCAATATTCTTCTATTATGTGTGCTAATAAGCAACAAGTTAATGGTGAATATGTGTAGCTTAATATAAAATGCTACCATAAATAATCTTATTCTTCAATCACAGGTTTTATTTTGACTTTCACATCCATTATAGTTAAAAAAAACATTGGTGTGTAAACACACCAAGGACTTGGCTTTGATCACCTCAGGCTCCAGTTTATGGGATGTAGCTTCATCATCTTCTTTAATGTTTGACTTAGCCAGAGTCCGCTTGATCAGACCTCTCCTTCCTGCATCACAAACAGCCACTCTCCTACAGTAGTTTTTCTTCATAGTTTGTCCTTCAGAAACTAACTTTTCTCTGCCAATCCATATGTCTCCCTCTGTAACTGCAGACAGGCAGAAGCCACATACGGAAATCAGGCTTGCACACTGCAGAGTGTGAATTGAGATGAAAATAAGATGTGAGCTGTGAGAAGCTGAGAGACACGCACATGTGAAGATGAGGAGATATGAAGTGGAGCAAGTGTGCATCTCTATGACTTACTTCACTGTTAGCTGGAGTTATAGAAAACCTACGTAATACAACTTCTGGCCTTAAATACTTAAGTCCCACCATACTTTATCAGCAAAATTACCATTTGTTTATTAATTATTCATCACATGCTGTGTGTTCATATTTGTTTAATAGGATAAACCCTTTGAGATGTGCCATCTTGTTTCCGAGGGGGTCCCAACATTTGTCACAGTAACTGCAAAACAACAGAAGAAGGACAAAATAAGTCGGTAATTAAAAAGAAAATAGAAAAAAAAAAAAAAACTAACAAAGAAAAGAAAAAAAGGGACAACCACACACGCTAATTAATGAAAAACTGCAGACGTTGCAATAACAAAAGGGGGCAATAATAGATGAACAGTAAGATGAGCAGTAAGATATAGACAGCTTCATTAATAACAAGAGCAAACATCTCAAAGTAAGACAACAGGGCATGCAATACTTAAACAAACCAAGTGTTGAAATGGATCAGATATTGATAGGTAAATTATTCCAATCTGCTGAGGCTCTAAACATAAAAGCTCTTTTTTTAATTGTTTTTTTAGTATGTGCAAAGAAATAGAGCTGAGCAGAGAACTTGGTGTTTGGTGTAAAATGTACAAGATGTTCTTGTAGATAGTGTAGATAAATGAAATAAATACATTTAAATTGAAATAAGTACATTTAAATTGAAATAAATATATTTAAATAAAGTTGTAGCCAGTGGATGTTTCTTCTTACATTTAGAGATGGCCATATAAGTGCATCATACTTACAATGATGATTGAGAAAAGGACCTCCAAGGACAAATCTGCAGTCTGTTATATGCTGTGTAAAGTGCAACAAGGTCTGACTTCAATGTGTTCTGATAGACAACACCACAATGGTCAAAAATAGGAAGTATAAGTTGAGAGGAAAGTTTTCAAAAATTGCATGTTAAGCAGTTTTGAATTTGATGTAAAACATTAATTTCAAAGTTGACTTCACATAGGACATGATCAGTGAGAGATTTGAATGACAATTCAAAATCAAGCCATACTTTAAGATATTTAATATCACAACCAGGTTTGGATTTACGTTTCTGATGGGTATCAAAGATCATAACATAGGACTTTGTTATGTTAAGCAATAATTTATTATGTGAAAGCCACTGTTGATTACAGATTGAAGAGAAATTTGAATTCCCTCTGGAGTCCACAGCTGCGCCAGTGCATCAAAATCACGTGACTGATTTAAGACGACGTAGCAACAAGACGCAGCCTCGCTGTGCTTGTGTAGAAAGTGGGGACTTCAAACTTTGTACAACTTTTTAAATTGTGTTGATAGGCCATATAAAACCAGACTTATGTTAAATAATAAACGCCATGGTTCCTGAATATTGTTGGCACGTTTGGTGCGTGTTTGGTGCAGGAAGAAATGGTAAAAATGGGCCGTTCGGCCTGACAAAAGTGCTGAAGGCAACAACAACAGCAGCAAAAAAAAAAAAAACAAAAACACCCCCTTTCCTATTGGTGGAAAAATGTGCCACATCAACCAATCAAAAAATCGGGGACGAAAGTTGTGGGAGTGACGGGGGCCAGAGCGAGACAGCGATAACGATAGTGAGCATAGAAAGAGTTAGACATTTGTGACATTTAGCGTGTTTGGAGTGTATAGTGTTTGATGTGTCGTGCAGTCGTTTTTTTGTTTTGCGTGTCAAAACAATGAGGCGACTACTGAATGTGGAGCAGGCACTGCATCTCCTCTTTGAGCGGGATGGAGCGGAGTTTTACAGGTGTTAGAAGACAATCAAAAATCCAGCAATGACAAAACATTTGCCGTGTCAGCGGCACTGGTGGAGGAAGTGTTCAGATCCTTTACCTTTACTAAGCTCTGCACTGAAAGTGTTATTTAAATAAAAGTATGTAAGTACAAAAAGGATAATATATTAAAGTATTTAATGTACAGTTACTTATTGCAGAGAACTTTAAATAAATTTAATAAATCAATATATTTGAAAAACCTAAATGTGCAAGCTGGAACCATGAAATGTTTTCTTTTTTATGCATTAAATAATGACTCAAAACAAAATAAATAAAACAATGATAAAAATAGTTGCCAGTTTTTTTTTTTTAATTAATCGATCATTACAGCTGCAGTTGTATGCCTTTACATGTTTTTTGCACAAAAATCTTAATTTGTAGAGGAATTAGTAACTAAAATTATCAAATAATTGCAATGAAGTAAAAAGAAAAATATTGCCCTCTGAAGTGTAGTGAAGTAGATTAGCATGAGATTAAAATATTCAAATAAAGTTAAAGTAAAGTAAAGTTCCTCAAATTTGTACTTAAGTACAGTACTTGAGATAGTTACATGCCACCACTGGTGGCAAATGTGATAATCCAATCATTATAATAACTCTAAAACATACTCTAAATTCAATTATATCATATTTATGTATTTTTTCAATATTCCTAAAATATAAAATGTATCTTTGTATTTTTATAGACCATGAAATAAGAAACTGCTGGTTAATCCCCAAAAAAGTGAGTTCTAACAAATTAAAACAAATTGTAGATACAGTCAAAAATAAGAGAAAATTTGTTTGTATATTGTTTCTTGCATGAGGCCAAATGGGTCCAGTTAAGGCCTCACCACCTCTACATAGGTGCAGAAAACACAGACTTTGTGCTGGTTTTGCCTTCTTTTTTTCTGCCTGAATGTCTCTGTAGTCATTTTGCGTCCTTTGTAGTAATTCTGTGTCTCTTCGTGGTTGTTCTGTCTGTTTCTGTATTTTTTTTTTGTGTCATTTTGTAGATCCATTGCATCTTTTTGTCGTCATTTTGGGTCGCTTCCTGGTCGTTACATGTTAATTCTAGTGACATTTTGCAGGCCAAGGGGCCCCTGACACTTTGGACCCCTGGGCCTGTGCCAGATAGGCCCGTTCAGTAATCCATCCATGGCTAATATCATATGTTTCAGCTCTCACACTGACAGAGCTATTCTGCATAACTCTATAGTATGATATTTTAGATAAGATTTCATAGAAACCAGCTCAGCTTCATGAGGTTAATGGTGCCCCACACTGAATCTCCTTTCAGCGAGGACGAGGATGAGGACTTCATGCATCTTCATCTGCTTTGTGGTACAGGGGGGAAAAAAAAGAGTTTGCTTTAGGAATGGGGCTCGCAAGCTGCCAACAGTTAACATTCTCCACTCGTTAGACACTCTGATTGGCATAATCAGGTTACATCGAAGCTGAGAGGAAAAGGCCATCAACAGGAATTAGCGTCACCGTGTTGCACTAACGATCAGTAATGTCAACGGGATCCGTGTCAGATACGATGATGATGGAGGGAATAAAAAAGCATACGTGGCTACCAGTGAGTTTGGGACCCCACCTGATCAACCAGGAAATGGCTGCCTGATGAAATCTTACATTAACAGCATCTTTCTAAGATGAAGCATTGGGGGGGGGGGGGGGGGGGGGTTGAAAAAATAGCAGTGGCAGACAGATTTGAGGTGACAAGGCACGTACAAAGCCCTGTCAGGAGCCTGAGATGTGAAGAAAGGCTGTCAAAATGCAGGGGAAGGCAGGCATGCTGTGGTCTTTTGAAGGAGCTTGTCATTACAACAAATTGTGTCTTCAGGTTTGATTTCTAATTTAGCCGTCTATTTACAGCGATCATTTGAATATTCACCGCTGATCACGGCACACAATCATGTTGTGCATGTCGTCTTTTGGAAGGGGTTTGGTGTATTTTTGGAGGAATCACAGCTTCGCACCATTTAATTACCTGCCTGGGCTGACTTGTAATTGTAAGTCAGAGCGACAGCGTTGGAGTTGTTAAGTCAGCTTAATTTATAAGTTGGAGTATTGATGTTATGTCATACACTTTGTCTACGCTGTCATTAAGTCAGCAATGGATTTGCAGGTAGAACTAAATCAAGAGCTGTTTGGACCAAAAAAAAGTTCTGACAGTGATTTTATCGAGAGAAACCTATCAGAACTCTTTTTGGAAACAAAAAAAAAAAGAGTTTAGAGAAATGTTCAGAGATGAAAAGAAATGCAACAGAAATAAAGGGGCCTTGTACAAATAGTAATTAGCACAAGTAAGATAAAAAAAAAAACACAACTTAGCAAAACATGCCCGCACAAAGCCAAGTGTAGAAAGAATGAATGAACAAAAGAAACTAACAAATAAATCAAGATGACATGCTGAAACTCAGCTGGATTAGAATTTCAATATTATCGACCACATGCATGTTCTGGGAAGTGGGAGATAAAACCACAGTATGGTAATGAGTGCCAGTGTGTGTGTGTTAATCTGTGACACGGCATTATCACATAATCATGATTGCCATCATCATTTATTACAGCTCTGGCTCTTTGAGCTTTTCATGAAAGTGTTAATCAAAAAAAGGAAACACGTATTTTAATGTAATGAACTGTCGTGTTCATGTATGTTTCATACATATGAGCAGTCTTATAATCTCATTTATGCTATTTGTAGTTTTATAAATGTATAACTCACTCTATAAATACTTTCTGAGTGAAACAATTCATTTTTAAATACCTTCAGTGATAAATAAGTATATGACTATGTGAAAAGCATGGATAGATGAAAATGTGAGGAGGCAGCTGGACACACTCTTTAGAGGCCCCACAGTCAGCCTATCACTAACCCAATCACTACATATGTATATATATATATATATATATCTTACTATATAATGACAAAAACTCTGTCTGGGTGTGTCTGTTCCACTTTTTTCTCCTCACTCCATGTGAAATTTGGCACAGTGGTAGAGGGTCATGGGAGGATGCGAATGAAGCAATATTACATCAATTGGCCAAAGGGGGCGCTATAGCAACTGATTGAAATTGCAAAATTTCAATGGGCATATCTCATGCCCCATATGTCGTAGAGACATGAAACTTTGCACATAGATGCCTCTCCTCATGAGGAACAAATTTGCCTCAAGAACCCATAACTTCCGGTTATATAGATTTTCTGCCATTTTGAATTTTTTGAAAAACACTTCAAATCGATCCCTTCCTAGGAAGTTTGACCGATCTGCATGAAACTCAGTGAACATAATCTAGGGACCAATATCTAAAGTTCCCTCTTGGCAAAAGTTGGAAAACTTACTAAAACTGAGCTTCTATAAGGCAATGAATATTGCGGAGGGCGTGGCTCATCACATAAAGGTGTATAACATCTCAAGGGTTTCACCGATCACCACGCAACTTTGTAGGCATATGACCACACATAATCTCAGGGGACCCCTCCATTATTGACCCTATCAAACAAAATGGGGGCGCTAGAGAGCTAATTTCTTATCTAGGCCTAACCGCCATATCGATTTTTACTAAACTTGTTAGATATGTAGAACAGGACGCCTCAAGGTGACTGGAGAAATTGAACTCTAGCTGGCAACTGGGTGGCGCTATAACAACAGAAATGCAACGAATGCACATGCTCTGGTTCACAGTTGTACTTCGGACTCATTAATGCACACGATCTGTTTCGCAAATGCACACGCTCTGGTTCACAAATATAATTTTTATGCAAATTCGGAAATGCATACGCTCTGCTTCACAAATGTTATTTTTAGACACACTTGTAATATAAATTCACAGATCATGCGAACCGCTGAATGTGCATTTACAAACTGCTTCTCATTTGTGAACCTCTCTACATTTGTGAGAGAAATCTGTGTTGTGAATTTTGAGACTCCCCTGACATCGCAGGTCAACGAACGTCACCATTGGCTGATAAATCTGTCAATCAAATTTATTATTCTGATTAAAGGATTCATCAGTTAATCAGGTGTGTTTGCTTTCAGCCAATCGTATGGCTCCTTCCATAGGCTGTATTCATAGTTTATGTTCATTCAAACAGGTTACTTGGCTAAGCAGAACGCTTCAACTCATTATAATTCAATAACATTGCATGATTTACAACGAGGGGATAATAAAATACATGTGTTACTTACAGGTTGAGATTGATCCATGTCTCTTCCACCATTTCAGTCTAGCGCGTCTTGTTTGAACACTGCAAACAGTAGCTCTGTGATTGGTTTAAAAGTGTGGAGAAAATGTAAGGAGCCATAAGACTGGCTGAAAGCAAACACACCTGATTAACTGATGAATCTGTCAATCTATTTGATTGACAGATGTATCAGCCAATGGTGACGTTCCTTGACCTGCGACGTCAGGGGAGTCTCAAAATTCACCACACAGATTTCTCTCACAAATGTAGAGAGGTTCACAGATGGGAAGCAGTTTGTAAATGCACATTCAGTGATTCGCATGATCTGTGAATTTATATTACAAGTGTGCCTCAAAATAATATTTGTGAAGCAGAGCATGTGCATTTCCGAATTTATACTACAAGTTTGCATAAAAATTATATTTGTGAACCAGAGCGTGTGCATTTGCGAAACAGATCGTGTGCATTAGTGAGTCCGAAGTACAACTGTGAACCAGAGCATGTGCATTCGTGAAAAACCCTGCGTGAGTTCATTCATTATGAGACTGATCTGACCCCATACCCCTGTGGCCAAATGTTTTTTTTTTTTCCTTCTAATTTTTGGTATGACTGAGTCATGGTATGGTATGCTGCACATAATCACGGAAACTGTCAGTGTGTCATTCTGTCAGTCAGTCAGTCATTCTACCAGTGCGCCCCACTTTTAAGTCAATACAACATATAAACACTTTAACTATCTTCCTTTCAACATGCTACCTCAACTGCTCATGTACACTTTTAGCCCACTAACTATCCCACTACTGGCAATGGTACTACTGTATTTTCAATGAAACAATCGTACTATCAAATTCATAAAAACTCTGTCTGAATACATTGCTCTTCTTAATGGGTTCAGTTGACTATTTAATCTGCAATTTCCTATGACCTGTATCCCAAACACACACCATGTGAAACTGTACGTGGGCAACTGTACACTCAATGGGTATGGACTAGTATCAATTTAATAATACCTTGTCTTCCTTTGAATTGGTGTAAGTTTCAACATTGTTTAAGCTCCACTTTTAAGCAGTTCCATATTTTTACTCCATGTATAGAAATACAAAAAACTTTTCCTGTTTGTGCGCACACTATAGGTTTTGAAATTAAATTATCCCCTTAAATTATAACCTCCCTCTCAGTCACTGAACACTTTTTTTTTTTTAACATTTCTTGGTAGCAGGTTATTTCTTGTTTTACACATTATGGGCCCTATTTAGATGGTCTAAAGTGGACAGCGGAGGGCGCATAATCCATGTCCACGTGTTATTGCTATTTAGAAGCAGGCACAGTTGTCATTTTCACGCCCTGCGCCCTTGTCGTCTAACTAGCAAATGAACTTGCGCTTCTCTGGGTGTGTTGGTCTAAAAATGAGGAGTGGTCAGGCGCAGTCATGGCGCTTTGCTAGTTAGATGAAGTAAAAAGCAAATGCGCCAGTGACCAACAAAAACCTGGTCTAAAGTCAACGGCGTAGTATTTCGCTGTTAAACAAGTTAGTAATATGCGTCTCTAGGCGGGTGCGCAACGCGGGTGCACTCTGCTCAGACAGACACGGAGCAGCCACACATATGCAAAAGATAACAAATAAAAATATGTTTACAATGTGAAAGGTTATTATTGTGCACATTAAAATATTTATCAGAAACACGTCTTAATGGTCAGTCATTAATCAGAATGATCTAATCGCAGTAATAATGGTCATCATAATCCGGGAGGTCCAAGCTCGCAGTGTCTGAATATACGGAACTGCGAGCAGACCTCCACGGGCTGATGATGCATAGCCTGTAAAATGAACTTGTCTTTCCCAGTTGAATTGTGATCATTTTGGCATGTAAATCACAAAATCAAAGATGTGAAAATGTTTGATAAACTTTATTTTGACATAAACACAACAGCTTCTGTGAACTAAAAACGTAACCTTATAGCCCTACAAGTACAAATGTATATGTAAAAAAAAAAAAAAAAAAGCTTTTAGAACGTAAAACTGAAGATCATCTTGTCAGGAGGAGGAGGAGGAGGAGGAGGATGACCCCAGCTCCGCAGCCAGCACGCAGCCAGACCAGACGGCCCAGGTGCAGCCACGGGACCAGCCCTTCCTGCACCTTTAGGCGGGGGGGTTCAGGATGCTGGAGAGGGAGCTGGGCTCTCTAACCTCCCGGGTTAAAATAAAACAAATTGAATAATTTACAATTTGTTCTCTCTTTGTCTCTCGCAGTCTCACTCTGTTTCTTTTCTTTTGACTTTTCTAAGATGACAGATGCTGAATATATACTCCCTATCTGATGCTGTGGCTGTTTGTGGTTGGCTGAGAGGGATGTGAACTCATTAGTTTGCAGCTGTGTTAATCAAATCAGGTTGGGTTTCCATTACGCGTGCCAAACGTGCCAAACGGTGCCAATCCCCTTTGATCTGACATCAGATGTGACGGGACAGTCGATATAGAGATACATTTATCGTCTCCTCAGCTGTAAAACGCTCACTCTTTCCAGTTGGTAAGTCCGCCATCTAACTAGCTCTCCACCATGCGCTCCAATCGCGCCTCTCTTAAAGGGAATGAGAGGTGACACTCTGATTGGCTTATTGAATGATACGCCCAAAACACACCCATGACTAATTCACAGAGTAAGTCCAACCCTTTTAGACTCTCCGCCAGGGAGCACAGTCTGAAAACGTGCTGTCTAACTAGCAAGTGACTGGGACACGCCCATGCGCTGCACGCCTGGCGCTTTGCGTTTTAGACCATCTAAATAGGGCCCTATTTCTGCAAAATCCACAAGACCAGAAAATTTTATTAACTTTGACTGCAAGAATGATGACTTTGTGTGATCCTGATACCCAGCATTATGAATTATCTGTATTGCTCTTTTTTGGAGAAGAGAAAGTGAATGCAGTGAACTTTTGTAATTGTTGCCCCAAACCTCTGCACAGAAATTTAAATATAGTTAAACTAGCTAACAGTAGAGAGTGTGTAGTGAGTTGTGGTCCAGAACCTGCTTTGCTTTGTTCTTAACTCAAATATCACTATCAACGGATCATTTTCACTGTCTGTTTTTGCTGAGAACCACACATTACTTTGGGAAAAAACAAAAACAAAAGGCGAGACTGCAAATTAAACTGCAGTTCCTCTAATGGCCACTTGATGCTGGCTACAGAAGCCAGTCAATCCCTACAAAGTGCATCAGGAATGATGTTTTTCTGGAGGCTGATGCGGAAGTTAGCATTGCCCTGGTTTCTCTTTCAAGCCTATGGGATTTTTCCATTGGATTACTGCAGAAAATAAGCTCTGTGGCAAACAAACATTTATGATACTTACACTTTTTGTTCAGTAAGATAATCTTAATAACTTTTATGACTTTTTAAAGCCTAAATTCAATCACTGAAAGTAAAAAGCTAATGTTTGGCTATAAACAGACTACACCACGGTCACATGACCTTATGTCACCACCACAAGAAGACTGTAAAGCCATGTCTCGTGTGAAAACTTTCTGTAGTCTCTTGTTAGCAACCACATTTTTAAGCCACATAAAAGCTTCAAAATTCACAAGTGGGGTGTTAACAAATGTATTTTATGTCTTAAAATAAAATGCGGGAGCCTCTTAAGCTTGTGTTATCCACAGACCTTATTTCAGGCATCTGAGCAAAAACTCATTCAAAAAACCCATTGACTTTGAGACCAGGGAACCAGCAGTGCTAAACTGTTAACTAATTTCTGGGTTTTAGGACTCATGACTGCTTTGACTGACAAGCTGTCTTCAAAGCTTCACCACAGTCCTCCTCCTCCACAGCTCCACCCCCTCGTACAAATATGGTTCATTAATGCGACAGCAGTGGCATGATGTAGTAACAATAGGCCCCGGTACATGCAATCATAATTTCATATCTGTATGTGACAAAAAATACCAAAGAAAATAAGAAACTTTTAATTTAGTTTAATAATTTTGATAATTTATAGTTTAGATAGAATAAGAATAAGACTATTTTACCAAAGAAAAAAAAAATAGGCCAATGATGGGCCTGCCCTTTCCAAGGGCATATATAGCACATGGCACCATTTTTAATTTAATGAGAGTTCGTCTTTTAACACAGGCATAGGCAAGATGACAGTCTCTCATTAGGGCCAAGTAGTCCATACCCACTGAGTGCACACTTGCCCACGTACACTTTCACATGGTGTGTGTTTGGGATACAGGTCATAGGAAATTGCAGATTAAATAGTCAGCTGAACCCATTAAGAAGAGCAATGTATTCAGACAGATTTATTGAAAAACGTGGGACAGACAGAATGACACACTGACAGTTTCCATGATTATGTACAGCATACCATACCATGACTTAGTCATACCAAAAATTAGAAAAAAAACCCCAACATTCGGCCACAGGGGGAGCCACAGCGATCGGTTGCATTTTAGCCATTTTTAAGCATTTTTCTGTTGTTATAGCGCCACCCAGTTACCAATTAGAGTTAAATTTCTCCAGTCACCTTGAGGCGTCCTGTTCTACATATCTAACAAGTTTAGTAAAAATCCATATGGTGGTTAGGCCTAGATAAGAAATTAGCTCTCTAGCGCCCCCATTTTGTTTGATAGGGTCAATAATGGAGGGGTCCCCTCAGATTATGTGTGGTCATATGCCTACAAAGTTGCATGGTGATTGGTGAAACCCTTGAGATGTTATACACCTTTATGTGATGAGCCACGCCCTCCGCAATATTCATTGCCTTATAGAAGCTCAGTTTTAGCAAGTTTTCCAACTTTTGCCAAGAGGAAACTTTAGATATTGGTCCCTAGATTATGTTCACTGAGTTTCATGCAGATCGGTCAAACTTCCTAGGAAGAGATCGATTTTAAGTGTTTTTCAAAAAATTCAAAATGGCGGAAAATCTATGTAACTGGAAGTTAAGGGTTCTTGAGGCAAATTTGTTCCTCATGAGGAGAGGCACCTCTGTGCAAAGTTTCATGTCTCTACGACATACGGGACATGAGATATACCCATTCAAAGTTTGCAATTTCAATTGGTTGCTATAGCGCCACCCTTTGGCCAATTGATGTAATATTGCTTCATTCGCATCCTCCCATGACCCTCTACCACTGTGCCAAATTTCACATGGATTGACCAAGTCAGTGAGGAGAAAAACGTGGAACAGACACACACACACACACACACACACACACACACACACACACACACCCACAGACACACCCACAGACAGAGTTTTCGTCATTATATAGTAAGATTCTGCACCCACTCTCTCTATGAGCCCCCACATCCCAGGGAGCCCAGTGCAACTGCACTGCCTGTACTGTCTTTGTTTACATCCTGGCAAAAAGCCCAAACTCAAGGCTTCAAAACTGACGTCCACAAACCAATGGGTGATGACACGGTGGCTACGCCCATTATTGTTATTCATTCTATGCTTCAAATCTCTAGATGAGCCGTGCTATGTGGCCTGTGCCTAACAGCTACACCTTGAACCACATGACCTCCTCTCTGCCATGTAACCTGGAAAGACAACAAGCTACACAAATACACAAGCAGCAAAACTGAAATGCATCTGACTGGAGAACAAAACAAAAAGAGAGAGAAAGACAGTATGGGTGTGTTAGACCAAAGAAATATCACATTTAACTCAATAAAATTAAAGATTAAATCCATAAACAATTAGAAAATGTTGGAATGTTGATGGCACTTGTAAGAAAATATAATACTTAACACAAACAAAACCCCACAGACTAAAGCTGGAACTCTGGCTAAGGCAAAAACATGACAAGCATGGTTAAGACATGCAAGTGTAAATGGGACAAATGGTGTGGTCTCGCCCACCCACTCACACACTGTCACTTTAAAAGAAGAAATAAAGCACCATATTAGTGGGCTACTCTTTTCACATTGAAGGACTCATGTTAAAATTAGTTTTTGTCTGTTGAAACAAGAGCTGAAAAGACATCAATTTAAGTTTTAAAAATCTAATCAAATCAAGTGGAGTGATGATAATTGTGTTAATAGCTGTGAATAGCACAAAATATCCTAACACTGGTTTTGATCATGAGTGCATATAAAGAAATCACTTCACTGAAATGACTGGATAACTCACTGAATAATTTATCAATGCCTCTATTATATCATGTATCACATTATTATCATACTGCAAGGTATGATTTGGCACACATTTTGTCTGTTATTCAAATGAGCTTGTATTCCTGTGGTGTGTCATGTGTTTACACCCAACAGGACACACACACACACACACACACACGTACACGTGTACGTGGGCCCTCCTGCTGTGTGAGAGCGGCCTTCCCGCACCCATCAAGGAGTCTGAACGGTGTAATTAACGGAGTCCCCTGGGTGCCTGCCTCGCTGTTTAAGCTGCACTCCCTAATGAACCACAGCTACAGTGAAGTACAGGTCGCACAAATTGAAGGCTTGCCTGACCGTTTAACCCTGCCAAACTCTTCCACCACCAACTGTGATCAACACAGTAATGCGTCAGTACATACCCAGCCTCCCCCGAGGGCATCAAACCAAGAGGCCAGCTTGTTTTGGCCTCTGACAGGTTTGTGTGTTTATCTGCTTGCTAACCCCCTCCCCTCCTAGCGACGTTCAACTACGCATCTCGGGGCAGCATCGCAGGACTTCAAAGGTGTCTATCCCCCACAAACACAAAAATACAGCTCTATTCTTTGCCTGTGTGTGTGTGTGTGTGTGTGCTTTTCTAGCCAGAGATAGGCTGGATGTAATGGAGCCGGCATTAGCAGATGCCCAGCAGAGACAGGCTCACAGCAAGCGAGCTGATTTAGCTTGAAAGAGATGGCCCTCTGCAGAAGGGTGGGAGAAAAACCACACACACAAACACATGCCGCAAACTCCCCATCGAGCTGAAAACACCCACCCACTCTCTAGAGGCTGCGGTTATATTTACCTCGGGCAGAGTTAAGGCAGAGGAGAAAACTGGAAAACTAAGGCGAAGGCGAGGAGGAGAAGTTTCTGGCCGTTGAGAGCGAGTGGCAAACGCTGGAGACAGAAGCTCCCTGGTGACCAGACTAGCCTGGCGGAAATGCATCACTGCCTTCCCCTATTACATCCACAACGCTACAGGCAATATTCTCTCCCCTGTCTGGCTCAGAGATCCTCTTCCTCCACTCATTCTTCTGCCACCCACAATAGATGGATTGTATATGAAGATGGCCTCCAAGCCACCATCCTGCATGTTCCCAATGCTCAAGCACCTCTTTTAATCCATTTTGTTGAGGGCTTGTCTGGGCTCTTGGCTCTTTTTAAAATGTACCCTGATTTCACATTTATGTATTGGACAATGTCGACTAACAGTGCAGTCTGCCTCTGCTTGCTAAGGGAAGCTGCTGAACAAAAGTGCTGTCTCTAAAGCTATTAATATTTGAGTCCAAAAATGATGAGATAATAGAGACATAAAGATGGTCCCTTTCAAAGTTGTAGTTTGGTTAATTTGGTCCAGTCCAGGGGTTTTCAGGGACACTGCATCAAGCATATATATGTTATGATACCCCACTTGTTGCGGTATGATACGCAGACAGGCAATGTCAGTTCATAATGCAGCCAGACAGCATCTCTTGCAGCGGTGTGATATGCCAAAGGATGGTGTCAGGTTGAGTCGCTGCCAGTGGCAGCATAATGTAAGGAGCTGGAAAGTCCTTATAGGGTGGGTGGGAGAGGTGGTAGATGGGTCCCGCAAACTCTGGACTTTCACCCAGGAGCATGGTGTTCTCTACCTGTTTGAATGTAGAGCCAAACCATGATATTTTTGTCTCAACCTAACCATGTGCTTTTGTTGCCTAAACCTAACCACATGCTTTTGTTGCGTAAACCCAACCATGAGAGTTTTTTGCCTTAACCTATGTGCTTTTGTTATCAAGCCTAATCATGTACGTTTGTGGTCCAAACCAAACCGCATGCTTTTGTTGCCTAAACCTAACCACGTGCCTGAACATAACCATGTGCTTTTGCTGACATTCCAGCATTGGTTGTGGTGTCCTGTAACATCATTAGCACACGCAGCAGGATAGCACATAATATGTAGGTATCTGGAGAAAGCTTGGGAGAAGAGGAAAAAAGCTCTTTATAATTCATTGATATATAAAAAATAATAAAATCATATATATATATTCTTTTATATTTATTTAAATTGTTTGTGTTTCTTTTCTTTTTCCACATGTTTCATATATGTAAGACCGGAAGATGTACAGTACAGGCCAAAAGTTTGGACACACCTTCTCATTCAATGCGTTTTCTTTATTTTCATGACTATTTACATTGTAGATTCTCACTGAAGGCATCAAAACTATGAATGAACACATGTGGAGTTATGTACTTAACAAAAAAAGGTGAAATAACTGAAAACATGTTTTATATTCTAGTTTCTTCAAAATAGCCACCCTTTGCTCTGATTACTGCTTTGCACACTCTTGGCATTCTCTCCATGAGCTTCAAGAGGTAGAGTTCCTTAACAGGAACTGGTTCTCGATTCCCATCCCTAGAAGAGAGTAGAACTTTTTGGATCATGTCTTGATTTAGATGAAGGAAATACAAAATACATTTTACTGTTTGATAAACGTGTCCAGTGGCTGCACTGCATGATAAAGAAACTGAAGGTTCTGCAATTGATCTTAGATAATTGCTGAATATCAGATAACACCAGTTCTCAGTAGGGGGGCTCCTGCATTGTTGAATCACAGAGCAACTAACATAAAAACCAAAGATACCTCTTAACCTCTAATACCATAAACAAGTTACCAAACTTGTTGAAGACCAAATATGAGGCAACTCTGGGCAAGTTTTGGCATCCAGAATGGGGTCTGCCCATTGGTCCGACAGCCCATTATTCCGACAACCCATTGGTCCGACATCCCATTGTTCCGACCATATTAAACCCATTGTTCCGAGGTCCAGTTGTTCCGAAATCATCATGATGCCCTGTGGTTAAGGTCTGGTTAGGTTTAGGCACAAAAACCACTTGGTTAGGGTCAGGAAAAGATCATGGTGTGGGTTAAAATGAAAAAGAAAGTGGCAAACACATAAGCCGTGAGCCTGCTTCGCCTCAAGCCTTTCCCAGCTGACCCAGAGCCGGTCGCGGCGCACCATCAAGGCATAAATACGCCTGCCGGGAGCCGTTCAGCACCGCAGAGAGCTCCCCACACAACCCGGACCCCAGAGTTTATAACAGGAGATTATGGTGTTTCACTCTTTCCTCTCTATGACACTTGTATCTCGACCAGTAGCCTACTTTTGTTGCGTTTGCTGATCCTTTATGATACACAAATACAGTATAGCCTAGTATAATCACACATCAGAACAACGGGACGTCAGACTAATGGGATGTCGGCCCAATGACATGGACCCTCCAGAAGAAAGAGTCTGTCCAAATGTTACTTGAGGTCCTCTCTATGCAACCCAGAGAGGATAGACACAGCGCCGGTATTTGATGACCTGGGAATGAAAACAGGTTGATAATTCTAAAGCCTAGTTCAGACCAATTATTCGTGACAAGATGAAACCATTATAGAATGTTGCAGAGAAAAGTTGCAGCATTGTAAACTGGCCAGTCTGAACTAGACTCATGCTGGCTGATGGTGTCACGTGCAACTCAGCTGGTCAAATCGCCAGCGGCTGGTTTTAGAACATCAGTATGTCACCTGTTTCAACAGCCAAACGACTTGTAGTGAAGTCCACTGGTCAACTCAAAATGACTGCAGATGGCATGTTTGCATGCTGCGGCAGGTGCTCTGTCCCCGCTAAGCCCTCTGTTTCCATTCTCATGGTGTGCTGGTGTCGGACTGTGGGTCGCTACTGCTACTGGCTGTATGTGTTTATCAGCCTGAAAAGCTGGAAATCATAACAGAAGTACAGAGGGTTGCTGCATAGAGATGAAACACCGTCTCATTTAGTTGCATTGGTGTGGACCAGCAGGTTCTTAGAACTTAGCGGAACGGCACATCACAAGTAGTTGCCCGTTTCAACTCATCTCATTACGAATCTTTGGTCTAAACTGGGCTTAAGTCTTTGGGCACCTCTTTATGTCTTCAGGTTTTGTCTGTTCAGGTTGTTGAAAGTAGACCCCCCTTCCACTGTTTCTCTTCCATGGAGAAAACTAGATGACATTTCTTTTTTTACCTTTCTAGTGTAGTGTAAGGCTTTTTCAACTGATACAGTACAAGGTTTTCATCTGAACATCCCTGTGGTCACAGCTATACACATAGCACACAGCTTTCAACAGGTCAGTAATATGTCTGTACCTGACACTGCACTTGTATGAGAGACTCTTTTTCTTTTCTCCTACTGTGTTTATTGTGACCGTTATTCACCAAATTCCTTGTGTGTTTGCAGTTTCTGATTCTGATTTCTGACACTGCATGTGTGACACCTTGACAGCAGCCTCTTCACACCTGTTTGGAAATGAGCAGAGCTGACGTGTGCATGTCGGTCCAGCCAAGAACTGCACTGGACACACACACACACACACACACACACACACACACAAACACACACACAAGTGATCACACTCTCTGTCACAATTTTTATTTATTTATCTTTTTACCTGGAAGACACGGCACCTGTCATACCCGTCTGGCCAACCACTACATCCCAGCCAAACCCTCCCCTAACAGGCGGGCAGAAGCATCCAGGACGTGGGCTCATTACACAGCTCATCAGTAGCATGCCTCTCCTGGGCCCTATAAGTGTCTTCAGCGTAATTCCAAACTAGCTTAGTCCACTTGGCAATGATCAGCATGTATTTGTAATAGTCTGTATTTATGCCAGCACAAATTGTCTTACACAGCACAAATAATATCCTCTAATACAGTTACAAGGCTGGCATTTCCAGCAGTGGAGGGACAGAAAACTATTTTCACATTCCTCACTGTCACTGCTGAGCTTTTTGTGTCTTTGCACTTTTTGACAAGTATTTTAAAGTGAATAATTTAACTTTTTGTTGACAATTTATTTCTGAGAAAAAAAAAAAAAATCAGTTACAAATAATTTATGTATTGTTTTGTGTATACTTTGGAGCTCGTAGCAGAGAAACAGAAAGAAGAACATTTTACTGTTACTAATTTCTACTCTGATGACATTTAAAACAATCTAGGTTTTATTTTGTCTAATTTTAGGGAGTGAACCTTGGAATTGTTTTGTCAAATCTATTTTTATTTAATACATCTGGAGAGTAACTGTGTATATGTCTGTCAGGAGAAATACTGCTGGTGATTTACATGCGTTTTGCAAATAAAGAAAATTGCAAAATACCCTAGTACTGTATTTGCATTGCCATGGTGCACACCATCATCCTAATACATTCTGAATAGCAACTGGAATTTGTTGTCAGTCACAGTTGGTGTAGTGTTTGATTATAGATGACAGCTTCCTCTCAGGACTGGGTGATCCTGACTGTAGTAAGGAGAAAGGTTCACTGAAGAATTGACTGTGCCCGGCATGGAGGACATTTTAACAACATTATGAATGACCATGGAGGGGGATGACAGATGCAGTAATGATGCCAAAAGAAGACAGAGGAAAAACAACAAACATGTATGAGGCAGAAGTACACATAAGGAAGGAGGAGGAGAGAGGGCGTCACCCTGTTGCTGCTGATTGGATATTTAATAACTTTATGTTAACAGAGAAAATCAAAACGTTAATAATGTCTTGTGAAATGCAGATAAAATTAACCAAAGTGGCTCTAATGCAACATTTGAGGACATCTGACTGTGGCGAATTAAAGGAAAGTGTTGGGTTTTCTCTGTTTTTTTTTTTATATATCTAAACTGATTCATGCATGCATTTAGGATGACCTTTGACATTTGACCTTTCTTCTTGGGCACTGTAACCAGTCCCACCGTGAAGTGGCACAGCAAAGTTCCTCTGTGTGTCCCAAGCTGCAACCTCAGGGGCTGAAAAAGGTGATTAGGTATAGCTGCAGCTGGAGAAGTTATGTGACCCGCCCACCAGCTACAGTACTTGACCACCATACCTCCACATCAATCCATGATCAGACCCTTTCGCTGCTTGGTCTTGAAGTGGAAGCTCTGAAGAAAATGCTAGGTTAGCATTTAGCTCTATGAAGTTTAAAAGAGAGATGGGTTAGGGTAAGAGCTACATCTAACTTATGGGGTGCATAATAGTAGGGTTCAAATAACCGTTACATTGGTGAGTTCATCTTGTACTGGTGGAAACAGTTTGTAAGGGCGTGTCATACAGGCTCCAAAAGGAATGTGGCTGCAGTACACTCAAAAAACTGCAGTTCCTCTGCCTAGTACACAGTACACAACATTTCTGTCCGTTCTGAAAGTCACTATGTCACACTAAGAGATTGTGGAGTCATGAAAATGTGCCGTGACTTGGCAGACAGACATGACACACTACACGATGGTCCACACAAATGATCTCTGGTCATCTTTCACATTGTGCATGATGTCACTGGGTTATTGTTGTCCTATTTTTATTACTTTTACTATTATTTCAGTCGCTGTGTCTGTTCATGTGCCAGCCCAAATGTTGTTGTAGTAACGTAAAAAGTGCCACCAGATGTCAGGAGCTACATTTGAAGTACCGTACGCAAACATAAAAGTCACTGAATCCTCCACAAGAAGTTTCTGCAAATGTTTCACAATAAAAAGCTGTTTAGAAAATGAAGGGATTCTCTCAACCGAAGTTATAAGGGGCTTTTAATCTGAAACAGATACAGGAAGTGTTGAGTTTGAAAAGATGGCGCGATACATTAACTTTATCAAGGCGAACGGGACGGATAAAAAATAAAAATATATGAACACAGAGCAGGGCTTGACGCTAACTTTTTTCCCAAGGAGCACATGTGCTCCTAAGTTGAAAAAGTAAGGAGCACACAAAGAACTTTAGGGGCACAATGTAAATTGATCAAATAATGTGTTTTCCGTAGTAAACGTGATGCAAATAGACATTTACAAGCAAAATTATTTAATGAATTTGTATACAAAATGTACAGAAAGGTAAAATCATCCAGTTTTGAAAAAGTATTGCAATTTAATTTTGTCTTTAATGTTATTATCTTATATATATTATCTTTGGGGGAGCACAGGCTCATTCAGGAGCTACAGCTCCATGGTGACCGTTTCCGGGTCTACTTCAGGCTCTTCTCTGCTACTGGATGCGCGGCGCCGAGGTGTTGTCACAGCACGCAGACGGCGCGACATGCGCCCTCCCGCACTTGCTCTGTGTACTTGCGTCAAGGTAGCACATACACAATCAATGGGTCTGTCGGCGGAGGTCTGCGCTTTGCGCGCTCTGTGTGAAAAGGGCTTTATTTCCACCCAGCCAAGCAGCGGTATCGTGGCGAACGGTCCCTAAAGGCCTCTACACATGATCAGCTGTAAAACCGCTTTGCGCTGGCTGTCCCATTGTTTGTCTATGGAGAGGGCAGCAGCGGCACCGCTACCCTTGGCGTTGCGCACCGCTCTGATTTTCCGCCCGAGCGCTGCGCTCAGAGTTGAAATTATTTGAACTACGGGGAGAACGGAGCAGGCTTCCCCGGAGATCCGCCGCTTAACCCGGTCCATCTCCTCCACACTTTGACTTATTTCCACGCTGCCGACAGTGGGACTTAAGCCCTTTTCACACAGAGCGCGCAAAGCGCAGACCTCCGCCGACGAACCCATTCATTGTGTATGTGCTACCGCGGCGCAAGAGCGCATTGTGCTGACAGTGGCTTGGAAAACCGCCCATAACCGTGTCACACGGGGAAGAGGGAAGGCGGCTGGAGTTCCTCCAACATTTGCGGTTAGATTATCAGATTTTTTTATTGACAAAAATACAGGCTGCTTCGACTGATTTTTTTATGCGCACATGTGCCCTTAAATATTTTTTTACAGTTCGCACACACTTATTTTTAGTCGCAAATGTGAGTGGAACGCTCACACTGTCGAGCCCTGCAGGGCCCATTTATTATGTAGTCTGTTTCAAATGAAGCTGGCAGCCTCTGCAGTTGTGGTAAGGAAAAGCCCCGCCACTACTTTTTAATTTTCTTACTTTATGTCTGTCTCCATTATGAAGATGTAACATTGTTTGCGAGCTTGATACTAGTGGCAGTACTCAGCGGGTTGATAAAGTGCCTCTGCTGTTTCCTTTTTACCCTGTGGTATCATCCCTAGAGGAAATATCTCAAAGGCTGGGCTGTTGATGTCATACAGTTATCCATGGCAGCAGATGGTTCTGTGTTCCAATTGGTCAAAGTGACGGCTGTGACGGGAGAAGTTGTGAACAACAAAAAGAAAATCAAACATGTAAGACTTTATGTCAAAATGTCGGGAGGTTTCCCAGACGTGGCTTTGAACATCGTTAACTTTGACACACTACACAAGATGAAATGATGGATTGTCGCTTACGACACTCATTGTCGTTTACGATCCATGCCAACACTGTACGTCGCTGCATCCGGCTAGAATCGGGCTGATATTGTGTAGTTTGTAACAGGCATAATGGCCACTTAATTGAGGCTGACTCCAAGAGTGAGTCAGTCCCCACAGACCCTCATGTTAAAATGCCCAACTTTACAGCAGAAATAAACATATTTACAGTCTGGTACAAAAAAACGGTCCAAGTCTTTATAAATGCTTTGGACATTCATGACAACTGTACAGGGGGGTGAAAGTCTTTTAAGCTTGTGTTAACCACAGACCATATTTCAGACATCTAACCAAAACCCATTGACCTCAAAACAAAGGAACAGGGAGTGCTAAAATGCTAACCCATTTCCAGGATTTTAGGACTCCTTCCTGGGGCACTCTGCTTAAGTCTGTGGTGGGCAATTCAACCTATTGTCCAGTGTGTCCAAAAATGTATTGTAGTTAACCATGGCGAATGTAGAAATACTAAAAGTGAGATTTTGTCAGTCCACACAATTCAAACTTTGACTACAGAGCTGCAATGTGGTCATACAGGCTGGAAAATATCAAAACAATAGTTTGAAGCCAGTAACATTAATTAATCTATTAATCTATCCATTTATTCATTTAATTGTTATTATTATTATTATGATTATTATTATTATGTTTTAAGAAAGTTTATGAATGTATTTGTAGCCCAGTGGATATTGTGAGCTATCGATAATCAGTTCATAAATAGCTGATAGATAAATAAGTTAAATAAATAAGATTACATTAAATTCAATAAATAAACTACAGTTCATTTAATGGTGTTTTACAATGAATACCAGTAAATATGTGTTAATATGTACAAGTTAAAAGCTCTATCTAACGTGAGTTCATATAGGCATGGTTTACTT
Organism: Epinephelus lanceolatus; assembly: GCF_041903045.1. NCBI lineage: Eukaryota > Metazoa > Chordata > Actinopteri > Perciformes > Serranidae > Epinephelus > Epinephelus lanceolatus. The sequence goes on from NC_135740.1 coordinate 5,840,409, forward strand.
GACGTTTACATGGTACACTTTTTGCTAGACTTACAGCCTATCTTGTCTGATGTAAAATGTCATTCATTCTTTTAGGAGTAGTATGGATGTTTTATGGGAAGTTTATGGGCAATAGAAATTTGTTTGGACTGTGTGCGTATTGGTTGTCCGACAGTGACTGGAGCTTTCTTCCGGGTGAGCTGGGGACTTGGAGTGGCTTGGAGCTGCAGGCCTGTCGCGAGTATTAACAAGGGAGTGGGCCTATGGAATTGCCGTGCTAGTTGCCCTAGACCGCTTTTTTTTTCTTTCTTTCTTTTTTCTTTCTTTTTTTCTTCTTTTCCTGTTGCAGATGTTGGACTGCGGGGACATTGTGGAGGTACAAACGAGTGGAACCTTGGAAACGAGTGAGTTCATTGTCAGTGTTTTGGATATTTCATTTATTTATGATTTACTCTTATTTTTATACCAATGATGGACTATGAGAGTGACGATCAAGATGTAACGACTGGAGGAAATGACATGACCACTCTTCTAAATTCATATCTAGATTTTAATTATGAAACATTTGATTACTCTGGGAAAAGAACACATGATATGGACTGTGACTTTGACCCAGAAACACATTTTTTTCATACCATGCAAAACGAATGTAGGTATTATACTGAACAGCAATTCAACGTAAAGGTTAAAATGATAGGTGTGTTCTCAATTATACATATAAATAAAAAATTTATAAAAAAAAATTTCTCAAAGGTATATGATTTTTTGGGGATGATGAAAACCAAATTTAGTGCTGTAGCTGTTTCAGAAACTTGGTTGAGTGACGAAATAGTAAAAGATTATGAATTGCAGGGGTATCGCATGTTTTATGTTAATAGGAGAAGAAAAAGGGGTGGGGGCGTGGTCCTATATGTTGATGAGACCCTACAATGTAAGCAAGTGAAAAATATGTCTAAAGGGATAGATGACAAGTTGGAATTTATAACACTAGAAATTGAGATGGAGAAAGCTAAAAACATCATAAGTTGTGTTTACAAAGCTCCTGTATGTGGAATAGAAATTCTTAAGGAACAAATGACTGACTTGTATGAAAAAATAATTAATAAGAAGACTGTATTTGTATGTGGGGACTTCAACATTGATTTATTAAACACACAGGGTCATATGGGTACAACTGACTTCATTAACTTCATGTATAGTGTTGGTCACTAAACCAAGTAGAATTACTAGGTCCAGTGCAACTCTAATTGACAATATTTATTCTATCATAGATGCAACTGTAGGGGGGTTGTTCATCCAAGACATAAGTGATCATTTACCAACTTTTCACTATCATCTAAGGGGAAATCCTGGGGAAAAAAACAAACAACACTTAGATTGAGAAATACAGAAAAGGTGGAGTCATTAAAAATGGATTTGATGAGACAAACCTGGGAATCTGTTTATGTTGCTGATGTAAAGGAGGCTTATAATTCATTTTTAAGTATATTTAAAGAGTGTTTTGATAGAAATTGCCCCTTGAAAACACACAGTGATAGAAGTAAAAAAGAAAATAAGCCATGGATATCCAAAACCCTACAGAATGCAATTAAAAAGAAAAATATACTATACAGAGAATATATAAGAAGTAGAACAGAAAAAGCTGAAAGAAGATATAAGCTATACAAAAATAGATTGACAAAGATAATTAGGATAAGTAAGGAGAATCACTATAGTAAATTAATGGAAGATAGTAGAAACAATATCAGAGAGACTTGGAAAGTAATTAACAGCTTAATTAGAAAGAACACTGGAAAAGCTGATTTTCCCCAATCCATCTTAAAGGGAGATATTCATATTTACAATAAGGAAAATATTGCAAATGAATTTAATAGTTTTTTCGTAAATGTAGGACCGAGTTTGGCAAGTGATATTGTACAACCAACTAATACGGATGAAGTAAGTAACCTGACAGAAATAAATGTAAATAGTATGTTTCTTACAGCCACTCATGAAACAGAAGTTATGTGGATTGTCAGTGCGTTTAAAAACAGTCTACAGATAATAATGGTTTTGACTTGGCCTTAATTAAGGACACTATAGAAGGTGTGGTTAAACCTCTGACCTATATTTTTAATCTTTCACTCACAACTGGAATCTTTCCAAATGAAATGAAAACAGCTAAAGTAATTCCCTTGTATACGTCTGGTGGAAAAGATCTTGTGTCAAATTATAGACCAGTTTCTTTGCTTCCGCAATTTTCAAAAATTCTGGAGAAACTATTTGTTACAAGATTGGATAGTTTTATAGAAAAGTATAACATCCTGAGTGAGAACCAGTATGGTTTTAGAACAAACCAGTCTACTGAATTAGTACTCATGAAACTCATGGATGAAATAACCACCGCCATAGACAATAAATTATACACAATGGGAATTTTTATTGATCTAAAAAAAAGCCTTTGATACGATCGACCATGGATTATTAATGCAAAAGATGTACAAATATGGCATCAGAGGGGTAGCTCATTCCTGGTTATGTTCTTATCTAAGTGATAGATGGCAATATGTCTCTTGTGATAAAACTGATTCTGTGTTATTAAAGGTAAAATGCGGGGTGCCACAAGGGTCAGTGATTGGGCCAAAACTATTTATTTTGTATCTGAATGAACTTTGTAAAGTGCTGAAATATATGAATTGCATCCTCTTCGCAGATGATCCAAATTTTTTATGTTCTGGGGAACAGTTAACTGATATAATAACCACTGTTGAAAACGAGATGAAAATAAGTTATCTTTAAATACAAGTAAAACAAAAATTTATGATATTTGGGAATCGTAAAATAGATACAGTAGTTAAACTGAGAATAGAGGATACAGAAATTGAAGAGTGTTTGAAACGAAATTTTTAGGTGTCATTATGAACCGAATTATACATTATAAACTGAATTGGAAAATGCATATTAATCATGTTAAATCAAAATTAGCCAAATCAATTGCCATATTATACAAGGTAAAGGATATGTTGGACCAGCGTGCTATGTGTATTCTGTATTGCTCAATGGTTGTCCCTTACATAATGTATTGCCTAGAAATATGGGGGAATGCATATTCTACCCATACTAAACCTATTTTTATCCTTCAAAAAAGAGCTGTAAGGATTATCACAAAATCAAATTACAGAGAACCGTCAAATGGATTATTTATTAAATTAAGGGCTTTCAAATTTATGGACTTAGTGGACTACAGAATAGCATTGATAATGTACAAAGCGTATAACAACCTGTTACCATGTAAAATAATGAGTATGTTTAAAAAAAGGGAATGTAGATATGAGCTCCGAGGGAAACGTATGATTGAGAAAATAAAATCCAGGACTAAGATAAAAGATCAATGTATTTCTGTAAGGGGTGCAAATTTATGGAATGCTCTTGACGACGAATTGAAGATGTGCCAGTCAATTTATGAATTAAAACGCTTGTTTAAAAGTAAGGTATTTGAAAAATATGAGAAATGTAGTTGATGTTACTGATATCATTCTGGAATTATATTTGGGATTTTTGTGTAATATGGTATTATTTTCTGTTTAATGTTTTGAATGATTTAATCTGAATAAGCTGATCATGTAAGAAGGGTAGGCAAAAATAAGCGTTAGCTTCAGCCTATGCCTTTTCGGTTTGGTTATTTTCTAGTTATACTGATATTTTCTGTTAAACTGTGTATTTTTAAATGACCTGACCGAAATAAACATTTTCATTCATTCATTCATTCATTGGATTGTTATTGGGTACGTCTGTAATATTTAGCCAACCTAAATCTATTCTGAGGTAGAGGGGTGGGACTAAGACTGAAGACGTTAGGTCGCATGAGGCAAAACATCAGAATGCTTAAAGGGAAATTTCGGTTTATTTCAACCCGTCTCCTATCGTCCTAAATTTGTTTCAAGTCACTAGTGACATAGAAATAATAGTTAGCATCTTAGCTGTTAGCCTAGATACAGCCATAGCATCAGACCTGTTAAAACGTAATTGAATGGGCATCCTTTCAAGTGCAAAGTTAGTCCACTAAACAAGCTTTTTCTCCACAAAGACTGCCTCATATCGTTAGGATAAATGTCAGAGAACGTATCGAAAATGACATGTAAACGTGTTGTCTTACCTTACCGGTGTGGTGCCATGCTTGTTGTTTACCATTTAGCTAAGGCTGCAACCGGTCCTATTCCTTGCAACAGAGGCATTCCTCTTCTGTGGGCACTGGGGCACAGCATTCACAGGTAACGTTACACCACCGAGCTCCAGAGCTAAAGCCTTCCAGCAGCCATTCCTCCTCTGTCGTCCTCTACCTGTTGCGCCTCTCTCTCTCTCCTCCTCCGTTCTTCAATTTCACGAAGCTCTTCGTCAGTGTATTCTGGCTCAAATAAGGGCGGCCATCACCTCTCGATGTGGAAAGCCTATATACTAACATTCCACATTTAGGTGGTCTTCAGAGTGGTTGTCTTACCTGCATGTAGATTTTATTTAGGTGTGGGCAAATACACCCCAAATGCTGCTATACAGGGTGATATGGGTTGGAAAACTCCATGGCAACACCAGTGGTCCTGTATCTTTAAAAACTGGCAGAGACTCTGTGGTATGCCTGACAGCCGATTATGTAAACGTGTTTTTCAGTGGGCGGCTCATTTGACAAATGTAAAAAATTATGCGCACACGATAAAAACATTTTTTAGTTCTATGAATTTATCTCACCTTGCTCATACAGATATGGTTTACCTTAAATGTTTTGATACGGCAGTGTCAAAGGCAGACGAGGAATCATGGCTACGGTTAATAAATAAACCAGAAGGGAACAAACTACGCACTTACTGCCTATTTAAGGATACATTTGAGACAGAGCCCTTTGTACAAAATATATTATCAAGACAGCTTAGAAGTGCCTTTGCTAAATTCAGATGTGGAGTTGCTCCTTTACCAATAGAAACTGGTAGATATACCAACACCCCAGTGGATAGACGCTACTGTACTTTATGTAATAATGGCTCCATTGAATCAGAAGCCCATGTTCTTTTACATTGTGACATTTATGTGGACATTCGCACTGAACTATTTAGTACACTCTCTAAGTATATTGTTAATTTTAATGATCGTGATGATACAAATAAATTGTGTGTAATTTTAGCTGGTAAACATTGCTTCAATGAATGTGCCAAAGCCTGCCACCTCATCCTTAACAGAAGATTGTCTTTCATGAGTTCCAATTTATAAAACAATTGTTTTGTGTTTTGTTTTCACAGTACCATAGTGTACGTTTTTATAATCTTTTTCATGATGTTTTAGTTGGTGTCTCACAACTCTTTTTTGAGTGGTCCCCAACACTTTTAATTTTGTCAAGGGGGAGGGGGGTAATTTGTATTGAATATTGTATTTTTATAAACATATTCCCTCTGTACCCTTATGTACTTTTAATGTGTGTTGTGGAGTGACACCGAAATAAAGTTTATCTATCTATCTCTATCTATCTACCTTACCGTGTGTTTACCGTTTACCTCTACTTCCCAAAGCGCAGCCGAAATATCGCAAGAACAAGCAGTGATCTCATACCATGCCTGAAATCTCGCGAGAACAAGCAGCAGCAGCTGCAAGGCAGAACCGGACAGTAGCCTGAAAAGTTCATTCATTTATTTTATGAAAGATTTATAGAATAATGGCTGACTTTTTGCCAGACTTCGACTTTGTGGACTTCGACTTTTGCAGAGTTTGATGGCCGCCCTTATTTATTTGTGCCAGAATACACTGACGACGAGCTTTGTGAAATTGAAGAACGGGAGAGAGAGAGAGAGAGAGAGAGAGAGAGAGAGGCACAACAGGTAGAGGACAACAGAGGAGGAATGGCTGCTGGAAGGCTTTAGCTCTGGAGATTGGTGGTGTAACATTACCTGTGAATGCTGTACCCTAATGCCCACAGAAGAGGAATACCTCTGTTGCAAGGAATGGGACCGTTATCCTAACGATATAAGGCGGTCTTTGTGGAGAAAAAGCTTGTTTAGTGGACTAACTTTGCACTTGAAGTATGTCCGTTCAATTACGTTTTAACAGGTCTGACGCTATGGCTGTATCTAGGCTAACGGCTAAGATGCTAACTATTATTTCTATGTCACTAGTGACTTTTTTTTTTTTTTATATTTTTTTAGGGCATTTTTTGCCTTTAATTGACAGGACAGTGAAGTGTGAAGGGGGAAGAGAGAGAGGGAGAGACATGCAGCGAGGGGCCACAGGCTGGACTCGAACCCGGGCCGCTGCGGCAGCAGCCTTGTACATGAGGCGCTTGCTCTACCACTAAGCCACCGACGCCCCTATGTCACTAGTGACTTGAAACAAATTTAGGACGATAGGAGACGGGTTGAAATAAACTGAAATTTCCCTTTAAGGACACGGCTGAGGGAAGCTGCTTTCTGTACTGTGAGCAAGGCTATTCAAGAGAAGGCTGAGACACGGGGTCAAACATGGGGGGATTGCACATGCGCAGTAACATCTGGTCGGCACTTATTCACTGTCACCCTCCAGAATCGCAGCTCAAGTTACATTGCGCATGTGCAATCCCCCCATGTTTGACCCCGTGTCTCAGCCTTCTCTTGAATAGCCTTGACTGTGAGTTGTATATACATGGACATCGGGATCGAGGGCCAGTTATTCCATTGGATGTATGTACTTATTGGATCTATCACAGGTAACTACATGCTCCTTGTGATGTTTTATAAACTATAACTGTCCGTTGTAGTGTCAAACGAATAGTGTAGCTAATCACGGCTAGCGGTTAGCCTAGCTAGCATAGTGACGTTAGCTTACTGTGTGTTGCTAACGGTAACATAAGTTGAGTGACAGGTTCTTTCTAGTTCAAATCGAAATGGTGTTGGGACTTGGTAGCTCATACTGACCTGTTGTTTCAGTTGCTGCTGTGCCTTGGACTGTGGTGGATCTTCGCGCCCTGTGTCCCTCACATTCTCCTGCGCTTGCGCTGAGCGGTTTATACATTGGAGTTGACAACAACGTTTTATTGGAAGCTACACATTTATTAATTTGTTGAATTGAATGGGAGTTTAGGCTTTGAGCCAATACATTTGTTTATATAAATTTGATACTGTGACATTGTGTATTCATTATTATTGTCATTTTCCTTTTGATTATATACTTTCAAATCCTTTATTCTAGCATCCTGTTAATACCTACCTTTTGGTATTATTGGATTTAAAGCAAATGTGTTGCATCATAAATATTTAAATTAGACAGTTCATTGTGGTTATATAAATACATAACTAGATTAAAAGGTTTAAAAAGGAAGTCATTCATACTACTTCCACACCATTTAGTTGATTCAAAACACACATTAAACATGGCTTAATAGAGACAATTTCAAACACAAGTGCACAAATCTGCTTCACTATAACTCGCAGCATTCACAGACAAACACTTCTCTTTATCTGGACACATTTCCCCCACAAATACAACATGCTAACGTTATTAGCACGAGCCTATGGCATTTTACATTGTATAAATTAGCCTAGCAACTAGCGATCTTTTCCTCCTCTCATATAAAACCAGGGACAACAGCAACATTAAGGTAACGGCACACAATTTGGCTCCATTACAACTCACAAAGTTCACTGATAAAACAACTGTCATACTAAACACGTATATATATAAATATCCGGATGGGACTGCGCTCGAAATGCGAAGCGTTGTCAATCACAAAGAGGTACAGCCTTTTAGACAATTCCTCCAATCATCATGCATACACCAAGCATCCTCTCCCGCCTACCGCTCCATTAGGTCCCAGGGAAGCTGAGCCACCCTGGAAGTGACGATTTTGTCACATTTATCCAATGACCGTCTCGCTTTGCTGCATGAAAAAAACCTGCTCAGCACTGTCACATAGGAATGCTTGGAGGCTCCGCATCCACTGTGCTGACAGGAGAATATATGACAGGGAGGTCGCGTTTGAAAACTGGTGATAAACAGCTGACGTTTGAACACCATAATCATGATGTTAAACGCATCCTAGCGCACTTTAATGCAATGTAAATTCTTATTTTAATGTAAATTCAATAGTGCATATTTGACCATTTGACCTGATCATAAAAAAAATATTAATCTTAGCCATCATCAGGAAATTGTTTGAGGTAATGATGGAACTTGTGCCACATGTAACAAATGTGTAATGATAGCTGACAGTTTGAATTAAAAGCACCTGTATGGCAGCAACTTCTCTGCACTGTATAACTGCTCTTTGTAAAACATGCCTGTACATGACAAGTTTTGCAGGGAACACTATGGATTTCTTTGTGAATTGGAGTGGAGGAGACTAATCCAGCTGCCTACTGCGTTCAGCTGGCAGTGAATGTCAGTGTGAGGCCCACAGACTGTAGGGCTATCTGTGATCTGTGCATGTGATGACATGTTGGTGTACTCTGTGCCAGTAAAGCAGCGGGGTGGATTTTTAAGCTGAGAATTATCTTGCCAAGATGCTTTTGGATCCGCGTAGCGCTTTTGTTGCAATTGACAACATGCAAATAAAGCAGCATTTTGAGAGCACAAAGTGACAAAACGTTACATTGTAATCACTTAGACCCTTTCGCTACAGCTGCAAACAACTGGCTTGTCCGCAGAATGAGAATGCACGAATTCCTCTGGCTTCCAAGTGCTTTAGAAAAGAATGCCATTGTTCTGCTATTGTACAAGTGAGTCAATAATGTCTGTCACACTGGCAGCAGCAATTATTTCACTCCTACCGGCAGCTGTCGGTTTTCACAGTCATAAAGATAACGTTCAGTGGCACTTTGGTGGGAAAAAAAGGGAATGCAATGGTGGGGAAAAATCCACTGCGGTGAGTGACAGTGCTGTTAAGCTCAACAGTGAGCTCTAAGGCTTGCTCTTCGGGTACAATCCATGACTTATTTTCTCTTATTGGAGTCTAAAACATAGAAGGAGGAAGGCAGGTAGGCCGTGGGCAAAATGACATGCTGCACTGAGGGAGAGTGGGGAAGAAGAGGAAAAAGAACGGAGCGAGGAGCGAGAGAAAGCCGAGAACAGATGATACAGATTTCATAAAGATTTGTCTTGAAGTGAAAAAGAGGAGCTGCTGCCTTCCCCTCTACCGTCTGTCTGAAGAGGATCCATGCAAAGACCTGAACTGTACGATCTTCTGATGAGATGAAAGCCTCCTTGACAGAGGAGGGCTGGAGGTCGGTCTCAGTGGTAGGCATCACATTGTTAAAGTTCAACCTTGCAGAGGCTAGTCAAACTGTCTGTCCACTCTCTCCTCGCCCAGGCCCTGCCCTCCTCATCTATCATGACCGACTGCCCACGCTCACGGCCATGATTCATTTCCTAGTCCGTATAAGAACACGGAGCAGCAGACTTCAATGCTGTGGTAGTCTGAGGAGCCAGCAAAGAGAGGGAGGAAAAAATTAAAGGATAGCTGAGACACAAGAGGGATGTTTGATCCAGAGAAAAAAGGAGGAGTAACACTACTTTTCCTCAGGTCAGTCTGTCAATTAGCCCAGTTCTAGCCGTCAGCAAGAAAGGTGGAGAAAGGCAGGAGGCAGGACGGTGGAGAGGGGAGGAGGGCAAGAGAGATAAGAGACAGAAGGGAGAAAGGCTGAGGACAGAGAGCGGGAGCTGACTCGTCTGTGAAGAAAGGCGGATGGAGGAGAGAGAGCAGGAAGCTGACTGGTCTCTGTGAGAGCCTTGCAGGCTGGAGGAGCATTTCTTCTTCCTCTGCCTAAACTTTTTGTCTTGTTCACAGCAAGAATGCTCTGTGATCTTGCTCGCCATACCCTGTAAACATAGCAACAGGAAATGTGTGCTGTCGTTTACCACCACGCTCTCCCTGACAGAAATGCAGAGGGGGGGGTGGATAAAAAAAATAGGAGGTTGTGAAACAAATTGAGGTCAATCCATGCAGCTCATGGGGAAACAACGTGTAGCAGGCAGACAAATACAGTATCTGTGGCATTCATACGGATTGGGGATTTACATAATGTGACAGTGCATTAAGAAACATCCGGGACACAGATCATTCCTCTAATCCTGGTCGACACAAAACCTACTCGCCCTGTCGAGCCCACCTGATCCTGTTGCCCAATCCATCCATGAGTCCTCCCTGTTTTACACTGGCAGCTAAATTCATCCAGCAGCTGTCGGGGGAGATCATTTTGGGCTAGATTGCAGTGTGTATACACTCCCAACTAGGGCTTAAGTTGGATTTGCAAAAAGGTCCTATATCATATCATTTCTGCAATTTGCATTGTGCTCCTTTAGTCTGTCATTATCGTAATTGAGGGCCGTCTATTGTGGGCGGATCAGAGGAAGTATTTTGCATAGGGGTACATGAATCCCAAGCAGTGATCTGTGCTGGGAGGGAGGCGAGCAAAAAACGCTAGTTTAGAACTGCTGCGATTAGATTAAGAAATCCAATTTTGACATAAAGGCAAAGCCGTCAGAAACAGATGGAGCGCCTGTGAAATCCTTGCCTATCACTCAAGTCAAAAACAAGATTATCTCCAGCAGGGGAGGAGAGAAAGTGGTCCCTCGTTTGTTATTTTTCAGGCGGTCTCTCTCATTCAGATAAAGCCAGACTCTTTCTGCTTCAAATACCAGCCTGAGATGATGTCAGGCAACGGCAATCATTCTTTGGCTCCAACAGACGTGTGCAAATGACTAATGATCCTATCATACTGACGCTATAAAAGAAATGAAGAGGATATTGGAATAACAAAGTGAAGATAGTCCGGCTCTTTTGTGAAGCATGTGTTTTATCTACCCTCCATACATCAAGCAAATGTTGTGAGACGCTCTTGATGCTTTGACAAAGTTGGTATGGAGGCACAGCCGCCACTCTGAAAGATGTGTCTGAGTTGTAAACATCACAATTAAGTCCTCAAGCTGTAAGACAATGCATTTTGTTATTTCACACCCTGTATGAAAGCCAAATACAGAAAGCAGTCAACAACTCAACACACTTCCACATCCATACCATGAAATTAAAGGCACATAATGAGACATTTTGGCTAAAACAATTAAAAAATTAATACTAAAAGGCAGGGGATGGAGAACAATAGGATATATTTTACTGAATAAAATCAAAGCAAAACTGCTGCCAAACAGTGTCTCTGCCAAGTCCACGGTTACACTAATGGGGAAATAGAATTCAAGCACTGAAACAGAGGGAAGCTAACAATCTTGATGGAATCCTGATATAGCAATATTTTCTGTAAACTGAGCATGCTTTGAAAAGTTGAGTGCAGATCCACTATTTCACAAGCCAATGGTTAGTGAACAATTGCAAAATGCACACAACAAAACTACCAAGGGAAACAAACCAAAGTTCAGCTCCTCTTGGAGACTGATGAAAAAAAAAACTTGTATCGATTCTGTGAAACCAAATAAAGGAGAACTGAGCCAAGAAGTTAAAAAATGGTAGAACAAGGCTGAATAAAGACTCCGTCGCCTATATAGGCTGATGAACACACTGCAACTTGGGATAACTCAGATGGAGAGTACTTACAATACTCACCAATATGACATGAAAACTGCATTTTGAAATGGGATAAAAATACAGGAAAACACATAAAACAAAGAAACACAGTTCGGAAACAAACAGAACAGAATTTTAGAGAAAAAAAAGGCACTAAGGACATTTTATTATAAATCATTTTGATTGTTTGTTTTCATACCAATTACCAGAAAAATGTTGGCACTATACATTTCTGCTAACCACAGAAATGTTACATTTGCATGTTATCACGTAGCGGATATGTTAAAACTTTACATTTGAACAACACTGTGGTTTTAAGAGCACAATCCTGGCAGGAAAACAGTAATGTCTCATTGAAAAAGAAGGACTTTCTGTGGCACTTTCTGCACTGGAAAAACACAGACAGGTTGCTACAAAACACCCTAAAGCCCAGTTGGAGCCTAAAAAGCCAGTGCACACTGAGGGCTAGCAACAAAATATCCATGTTCGAGCCTAAAGGCTGCTGGAAACACACTGATGGGTTGCAACAAAACACCCACATTTGGAGCCTAAAAATCAGCTGCAAACACACTGACAGGTCCCTACAAAACACCCTTGTTTGGAGCCTTAACGACTGTTAAAAAACACACTGCTGGGTCACTACCAAACACCTACATCTGGAGCCTAAAATGCTACTTGAAACAAACTGATGGGTCACCACCAAACACCTATATTTGCCGCCTAAAATGCTGCTGGAAACACTTAAGGCTAGCAACATAACATCCATGTTTGGAGCTTAAAAAGCCAGTGGAAACACACAAAAAAATGCAACAAAGCACACACATTTGGAGCCTTAAAAGCTGCTGGAAACACACTGAAGGCGAGCTACAAAACATCTGGAAACCCAATGACAGGTCATGACAAAACACCCACATTTGGAGCCTTAGAAGCTGCTAAAAACACACTGAAGGGTCCCGACAAAACACAAAAAACACTGCTCGGTCACAACCAACCACCTACATTTGGTGCCAAAATTATTGCTGGAAACCAACTGACGGGTCACTAAAAACCACTGTGGAGCCTAAAACAAAACATATGTTTAGAGCCTAAAAAGCCACTGGAAACACACTTAAGGCTAGCAAAAAAAAACACCCACGTTTGGAGCATAAAAAGCCACTAGAACACACTAATGGGTCATGACAAAACATACACATTTGGAGCCTAAAAAGCCACTTGAAATACACTGACAGGTCACTATAAAACAGCCACATTTGGAACCTGAAAAGCTGCTGGAAACACACTGATGAGTTGCAACGTAACACCCGTGATTGGAGCCTAAAAAGCTGCTGACGCAGCAATGACTCATTTAAAACCAACTAGTTTTGTTGTTTGTTGGTCTCCAACATTGGTCTGCAGCTTGGCAGGTGACATGGTTGATTGATAGGCCTATATTTGTTAACTGTATGAAAAGTCTTAAGTGCTTTGTAATAAACATGCCAGTTGTTTGTTAATAAATTGATCTATTTCTTTTTCATATTTACTCCCTACAGCTTTGGTAAATAGTGTAGCATCATAGCCTAAGAATGAATACAAGTGCTCCAGAGCAATTACAAAGCACTTTCTATAGGGCACTAAAGTTCATGCATCACTGCTGCTGTATGTCAACACTCACTGTTGAGTCGACTGTAATGTTAGCACTTTCCTAACACTTAGAGCTTTTTCTTTGTGTTCTGTTTGCAGCATGTCATTAATGTTCACTATGGCTGAATATGAGGGTATTCTTCCACAAAGGCCCTGACTGTGACTGTTAGTGTGATGCTTAAGTACAGCTCTTTAGTGTCTGCAGCAAACTATGAAGCAGCATTGTTAACTATACAATTATTCTAAATGTCATACATTCCAAATGTACTGTGCGGCTGATGCTATGGACCCAACTTGATTTTCGTTTTCTTTATTGGAGCAATTATCATCTAGATAGAAAAAAACAAACAAAGATGTGTGCTTATTTGTACATGGACTTCAAGCACTGGGCTCTCTTGGCCTCTGTGCCATGTCTTACATTTATGTATTACTAAATACTTTTGCCTAATACATTAAGAAACTAGGAAACTAAATTATGCTCACTGGCAACATGTTTCACAGTCCAAAACGTGCAACAGTCTTCACACACAGGACTTATAGGTATGCTGACAGTGGATAGTGAGCTTAGAAAGCACAGGACAAGGGAAACTGGGGTTGATACTGTATGCTACATGTGGTTAGACTTAGCCTGCGAAAACACTCAGTAAAGATTCATATAAGTTTTCTTCAGTTAAAGAAGGAAAAGGTGAAGCAGGTGCTTTTGACCTTTTCAAGATTTAAAGCAACTCTTACCTTTCTTGGATTTCACACAGCACTTAGAAAAAAATTGAACATCCACACCTCCTGCCTCCCTCCAAAGTCCCATCCCCCTCCTGCAACTCCACCTCCCTCCAAAGGCATACTCCCCCCTCCTCCATTACATCCTCATTACGTCTATGATAGACCAGGTGTTGGCAAGGTAACATTAGATACACGGAAGAGGAGAGGGAGTGTAACGTTACAACCAAGACGGTCAAACGTAACCCCGGAGTTATAAAACTCAACTGGAGTCAGTGATGACTGAGTTTTAGAATAAGGTTACAGTGCTAACGTTAGATAGTAGTGTTAACGTTACTAGTAAGTGGAAACGCACAAGGAAGATAAAGTTAATGTTTCAGAGGCTACGCAACAGTAGGCTAACGTTAGCCATTAGCAACTGGATGCTGTGTTGTCATATATAACGTTATGAACTGAACTGAACTTCTTTATTTGTGCAACATATAAGAAAGAACATATAGTGCAATAGTAAGATGAAAAGGGTCGACGTTTCACAGTCAAAAACTCCACATCCTGAGAGCAGAACTGGTAGATCCTCTTCACATCACAGCACCATGAATTGTTTGTGTATACACCACGGAGCTTACCAGATGATGTAGCCTCCCTGTCTGCTCTATGTAGTGTTAGCCTCGTTAGCTCATCACCGGAGTCTGATATGTTACCATTCATTAGGGTGACCATATTTTGATTTCCAAAAAAGAGGACACTCGGCCGGCCACGACATAGCCTACTTAAATAATACTCGCAGCTTACTCAAAGATGCCTTATCATTTTAATATATTTAAAATTTATATGTATGGATAGAAAATTCAGTTATATTACAAAATAATATCTCTCAAAGACAGAAATTCAGATAGGCCCCAATAGGGGACACATACACACACTGGAGTATGGCGATCCGAGCCCGATGGTACCCAACTGGTCGGGCTGGGTTCGGTCAAAAATGTAGCTATAAATTGTATTCGGGCTCGGGTCGGATTCGGTCAGCTTTCAATGAAAATGTAGTGTAAAAATAAATAAAATCCTATTGTCTGTCTTGTTTATTGCTTTGGGACTGTTATTTACGTGACAACACCTGAACATAACACACACAGACACACATTGGCTGTTTGTTTCTACCTCTCTCCTCGCTGGAAGTCTCGGACCTCCAGACGCCCGCCTCCGCCTTGATTAAACGCTGAAAATAAAATAAAAGAGGGAGACAGGTTTTTCCTATTTTATCTTATTTTGTTTTATTTCTCCCTCTCCTCTCGCTGGAAGTGTCGGACCTCTCGCCTCCCGCTCCCGTCTCAAACACGGAGGTCTCCCTCTCTGCTGAGCATGCCCAGCCTGTTAAATAGCCTGTAACCGTAATAACTGTGTGACACAAACTCAGTGCTTTGGTCATTAATAATGTTGGGCTCGGTTCGGGTTCGGGCAGAAATATGCTGCCCGTGCCGCACTCTAACACACACAAACACACGGAAAACCGGACATTATCATCAGTTTATAAAAACCCCCCGGACGCCCCGGACGGGACGTGAAAAGTGGACATGTCCGGGCAAAAGAGGACGTTTGGTCAGCCTACCATTCATCCATGTCTCAGTGAACACAAGGACGCAGCAGTCCCTCACTCCTCAGTGAGTGGATCTACACAGTCGGATGTAATCAATTTTTGTGTCCAGCGAGTGGACGTTCGCCAGAAGGCCACTGGGAACAGCTGGTTTGATGGAGGTAGCTCTTAGCCTAGAGCCTAGAGCTAACCCCTCCACTCTTTCCCCACTTCCACATCCTGTCACAGCATGTCTCCCCGTCAGGACAGCTCCAGGAGAAACCACGGTCATCTCAGGGCTAGCCCTACATCCTCACATCCTGAGCTCTCTAGGTTGTGGCGTTAGATCTCTGCAGCGGTTTCTAATGTCTGTTAGAAACTTGCTACTGTATTGCACTGAAGAATTTAACTCTTGTTGCACCGTTTCTTTCTTTTGCCGACTGAATTCCCTGTTGGAGTGGCTGGAGGTGGAAGCAGTGGTCTGCATTTGTCTACCATTATTACGGAGAAAAGTTTATATCCACAAGTATAATAGTGTACCTTAAAACCTACCTCTATAGGCAGGCATTCTTCAACTTGTCTTTGATGATTTAGTTTTGCAACAACTGCTGCTGTTTTATTTTGTGTCTCTGTATGTTTGGATGTAGGTGTTCTTGGTTGTATTTTAATCCTGTGAAGCACTTTGTGAGTTCTCTCTGTGAGAAGTGTGTAGTGTAAAAGTCAAAACCCTCATCAGATGTTAGACCATATAAGTTGGATAAGATACAAATAGCTATATAACCATGTTAGTGTGTAGACGTTTGCAAAAAACTAATCCTGCATTCATGTGTAATATGCAATATAACGGTGTGAACTCTTAGTGACATCTCAGTTGTGAACTCTTATTGACACACATAACCTATCACGCGCTGTGTAATGATATAATGTATTAATCTACACTCACATGATGTTGTGAACTTATAGTGACACTCATACAAGTAACCACGTGCTGTGTGAAGAAGATAGCACACTCACTTGATTGTACTGCTTAATGCACTTAGAAGTTTATATAAAGGTCACACATACATTCAAATGATTGTGTCACGAGGAGCTGTAGCATGTGAGTCCCCAGAGATCACATGTTTTTTAAAAAATAGAGTGAGAGCGACTCCGGAAATACTGGTGGCAGATTCCAGTTGAGCGGGAATAAAGGCAAAAGTCTGCTACCAGTAAAAACGGATCGAAGTGGGAAGGACTACAGAAATGGGTGGAGATCTCCTCGACCTCCACCAGCATATAAGCCAGAGCGCTGAAAGCAGGTTTTCAGTCGTCCTCCGGCTCGTGAGTTTGTCTGTGTTGTTGCCTGTGAACACAATAAACTCGATTGCACCAGATTCTGCCTATCTCCAGTGTTTTTCTAAGTATCTGCCAGCCGAACCTAAGATACTGAATTGACAACAAAAGACATTTTAGGAGAAACAAGGAGGACAGGGTCGGGAGCCGTCAGGCCCAATTCCAGGCACCGATTTCAGTCACCTCAAGTGCTATACAAATAACTTTTACTTACTTATTTACAAGTGTCCCTGTTATACTACTTTATACCCACAATTATACAACAGTTAGTTCCGATTGAGTAATTTGATTGGACGAGAGGCATTCCGTGAGTCCTGATATAGAGTATAACATCACTGGAACATGTAACAGTAAAATCACTCCGCTCACAGGTGTTATAAATATATATACAACCGTTAATTAACCAACTCGCTACACTGACGCAAACTAACACTATAGCGTTACACCAAGAAGATGGATATTTTCCCCAAAATTACATTTGAATTAAATTATGAGTGGTCGTGAGGAGAGGACGAGGAAAAGGAAAGCCAGGACTCTCCTGTGCAGACAGCAGGTGTGTTTGAATCCGGCCGTTCCAACATCCAGGTTTGCCAACGTTTCATCAGCCGAACTGGACGAAGTTACACAGTTGCAGATCAATGTAAATACAAAGTAGCTTGTGAGTTCCTGGCGTGTGTGCTGCGTTGCCTGGCAACAGACTGGGGGAACTGTTTTTTTTCGCAGAGCTACATAACATACTTAAATAATTTATTTCATCACCTTTTGTTAACATTTCCTCACTCAGCACATTGCTGTTTAAGCTGCTGTTGAATAAAAAAAAATGTTACACAAGCGGTTACATCAGTCGGAGGCCTCCACATGGGGAAGTCAGACAGGACAGGAGAAAACTCTGTAGTATATGTAGGTGCCAGCTAGTATTATTGTAGTATTTTGTGGTGTTTAGTTTCTTTGCATGTCATATGAAATTATTGGTCATTTGCGGGGATGTGAGTCACGTGGTGTTAGTGGTACATCAGCAGGTAGTAGTACTATCAGCTGTTCTTCACCTGGCATTTTTATGAATGAACTGAGAGGGTGGGGGGAAGTCCTGACCGCTTTGATATTGCTCAAACACTTGAAGATGTAGTTAAATGTTTTTAAAACTTTGGGAAATCGTTTCACTGTTTGTTTTCATCTGCAATAAATATATAGCCTAGCTTAAGAGGCAACATCTTTTGGAGCGATGATTTATGGACAAGCCAGCACGTCTGGCAGGTAAAGTTTTTCCCCTACTGTACTTAGCCTCTTGGTGACAATATTTTTGCTTTTTGTGGATAGTCGCTCTACACTATACATTATACCGCTTATTACATGGCTAATTATCAGTGAAATAAATAATTTGAGACAGAATATTGATTAAAATACGATTTTTATTGATTTATAAATTAAATCAGGTGGAGAAAAAAAAATGCAGGCAACAGCTGAACCAGTCCGCGCCCGCAACGGGATGAGAAAGGTTTTTATTAGGCTACTATTGCTTTATCAGAGTGATCCGCTAGACCTACTTTCTCCTGAGGACAGGATCCTGCTCCACTTTGCCTGATCCGAAGTGGAAGGAGCCCAGTAGCTCCTCAGACTGCTCTCACATCTGTGCCCAGTCACAGACATGATCTGCAGACTTTCAAGACCAGCCTGAGAGACGAGCTGGACTGCGGTGCTTCCCTAGCAATGGTCTGTAGCTACATAGCAACAGTCTGTTATACAGAAATAACAGACCTCGGAATGCAGCGGCTGACCAATCAGAATACAGCATTCAATAGTGCCGTGTTATAATCTGGTTTAACCTAAATAATTATTGTGTGTGCTGCATTGTTACTGTTAACAGTGTGGTTTTCACCATAACGCGTCGCTGTGTCAGTGAATTGTCAAGCTGATGTTTGTCCTTTTTTACCAGCAGATGGCAGTAGGCCTATGGATTTATTTGCTGTCAATGAATGCCTGGTTTTCTCTTAGCTTCTGTTGGATTATACAGACCAGCAATTCTTCAGGTTATTGATACGGATAATTCAAACAATTATATGCAACATATATTTACTTTGTATTTTTGATTGTTGTATCACATATGCATTGTTGGCAGAGATGGGCAGCATTTTAATTGCATGCATTTAAAATAGGCCTACATATAGACAGACAGACAGACAGACAGACAGATAGATAGATAGATAGATAGATAGATAGATCGATCTGGGCTTTTATTTTGTTAGATGTACGTCTATCTATTTCCGGGTCACATGTCACGTGTCTCGCATTTACTTTTACCTCTTACCTTTCCTCTGACAGAAAGACACCAAAAAGAATTTGCAAAAACCATAATTGGCCTGTTTGAGTTTGGATTTCCAATTTTTCCTTTACAAACGAAAAACAAATTAGACCACGTGATTCCGTTTTTCGTTTTTGGTTTTAAATTGAGAAACAAAAAACCACGTGACTCCATGGGTTGTTTCATTCTTCATTCCAAAACGAATAAGGAGAAAAGGAATATTCAATAATGAAAAAACGGCTCGGTTTTGATTGGTTTTTCATTTTTTGATTCTGACATCAAAAACGTTTTTTGACATCAAAAATGGTTTTTCCGTTCTTAGTTTTGAAAGAAATATCAAAATAACATTTTTTTCATTTGTCAATTAGAAATGAATTACGAATTATCCAAAGATACCTAGACCCTTCACCACTTTCATATATGGATTGTGTTTAGATAATTAGTAAAGTCTGGAAATAAAGCCAGCGACAGCTTTCGCCCAATTATTAAACTCCATATCGTTAAATTTTTATCTTCAAATCATATCCCAGGTTTGGGATACAATGATTGTCATGATCATTTTGGCACAATGTGAGTCAAATGCTTTACACATGTAAGTGTCTGGTGTTTGGCGTTTTACTTTAACTGAAATACTATATTTATTTATCCGGGATAATTAGTCACAACTAGTGTTGCTTTCGTCAACGAAAAGTATGACTAAATATCGTCGTCAACGAACCTTTATCACGTGACGAAAACGAGACGCAACGTAAATGGTGGTCATGTGACGATAACTATAATTAAATATATAATGCAATATTGTTGACGAATAAAAACGAAACTAAATGTGGTTTACAAAATAAAACCTCTGCTAAAATGTCTCTTCATTTTCGTTGACCAAAACGAGACGAGACGAAATAACGTTATAATGTTTAGTCGCATTATTATTATTATTTTGCAGTATTTCTGTTTCCTAGGCTGTGTGTCGCACTGCACAGATGGATTTCAGCCGTGACGATATACAGTATGACATCACTCGCTCTCATGTGATATTGCTTTTATACAACAGTTCAACAACAGCTTAAACAGCAATGCTGAGTAAGGAAATGTTAACAAAAGGTAATGAAATAAAAGTATGTTATGTAGCTCCGCGATCCCCCAGTCTGTTGCCAGGCAACGCAGCACACACGCCAGGAACTCACAAGCTACTTTGTATTTACATTGATCTGCAGCTGTGTAACTTCGTCCAGTTCGGCTGATGAAACGTTGGCAAACCTGGATGTTGGCACGGCCGGATTCAGCTTCCACTCTCCCTCATCGTCATCAGTACCTCATCAGATGATCATTGATAATTCCTGACCGTGTTCGCTTCATTTTTGCTCCTCTCCAGTTTGTCGAGGTTGGCTGATGTTACACAAACACACCTGGAGGTCTGCACAGAAAAGTCCTGGCTTTCCTTTTCCTCGTCCTCTCCTGACGACCACTCATAATTTAATTCATATATAATTTTGGGGAAAATATCCATCTTCTTGGTGTAACGCTATAGTGTCAGTTTGTGTCAATGTAGCGAGTGTGACAGCTGGTTAATTAACGGTTGTATTTATATTTATTACACGGCTCTATTAAATGCTGTATTCTGATTGGTCAGTCGCGGCATTCAGAGGTCTGATAATACTGTGTAATGACCGTTGCTATGTAGCCCAGCGTTGCTAGGAACGCTTCCCTGACAAGGAGATTCAGTTGTTGCCGGCAGGGCAGGGTTCTATTCCCCTGTCGGGAGTTATTTTCCCAGTATTCACCGGCTCATTATACATTACCCCTTACTTATAACACCTGTGAGCGGAGTGATTTTACTGTTACAAGTCCCAGTGATGTTATTCTCTATATCAGCACTCATGGACTGCCTCTCGTCCAATCAGATTACTCGGTCGGAACTAACTGTTGTGTAAATAAATATATATTTAGCTCTAACTAGGAGCTAATTTAGAAAAGAAAATTTTGGTTTGGTTATACTATACTAGGTACTTACACTATATTGACTGGGTATAATAGAATTGCATTACTAAAAAGAGACTAAAATACAATTTTCATTGACTAAAACTAGACTAAAATGTCATCAGTTTTCGTCGACTAAAACGAGACGAAAATAGTCATGGATTATTCTGACTAAAATAAGACTAAAATGCTCAGACTTTTAGTTGACTGAAACTTGACTAAACAGAAAAGAGTATGAACGTGACTAAAACTAATATAAACTAAAATGACAGTTTGATACAAAGACTAGACTAAAACTAAAATTAAAACAGGACACCAAAAACAGCACTAGTCACAACATTCTACATGGTGATATCATAAAGAGAGGCAGTGATTACCTGATAGGTTGGAAATGTTTTATTTTAGAATAATAGACAATGGTAGGCATGTTTTTGCCTGTTTGAGGTACAAGTGCAAGAACCCATAATCATCACTTTTATCTGACACGAAGACCACCAGTCAAAGAGCATGAGCATGTAAAAATCATTAAATGATTCACAGCAATTAAAAGGCAAATTTGTTACAATGGTGTCTCCTGCTGAGGAAAAGAGTAGGCCATAAAAAGGTAGCTGAATTGTACAACTGCACGGTTAAGGCTCAGTTACTAGGATATGACATTTGGGTAGTTCAACTATATTTCTCAACCTCGAAAGGTGTAAGAAAAACGCTAAGCCTCAAACTTCTACCAACTGTGTCTAATCAATGCAGAATTAAGTCAAAGGAAGAAGTAAATCTGGCAATCCACTGATCACTAAGCTACAGGGACTTGATTCCCTTTTATCAAAATATTCCTGCATGGCTAGAAGAACAGGTTGCCTGTTCTTAGAAATGTGAGGTCTTTGATCAGTCAATCCACATAACTCCCAGTGGTTGAGAAATATGGCTTTATCCAATGAAATAAGGCTTCAGTGATTGATTGTAGGTCTGCAAGAGGAGGACATAAAAAATCTAACATGACAGGACACGGAATATGGCTGGAAATGGTAATTTAACTCTCTTCGAGCAGAGAGCTGGATGGATGGACGAATGAATGAAGGGAAAGATGGATGAAATGACCTGAAGGTAATTAGTTGCTGAGGAAATTACTCTGGAAGTCCAGTTTAGCGCAATTTGCAGTAAGTGGTCCCATATCATGTTTACCTCATTACAAATAATGTACAGTAGTTTGTCAAACCAACACTGCATAATTGCAATGTTAAAGTGTACAGTAAGAAGCCTTTCGGGCATGTTTGCAATTTATGCCTAGTGCAAAGAAATACTGTAAGACAGTATTGATGCCTGTATGAGCTACAGTAGCACATGCACCTCAACAAGCAACCCCTCCACACACACACTGTGGCAGCTGTTTAGCAGGTAATGTTTATCCTGTTTATCATTAACATGTCAGCATGCTAACATTCACTAATTAGCACCAAACACAAAATGCAGCTGAGGCTGCCAGTTTTACAGGTTTCTGGTTTCTGGGCAAAGTATATTGGTACCAAAGCTGGTGACAATCCATCCTACATCCAATTCTAAAGACATTTCACTGTGGATGAAATGTCATGATGGAACTAGAGGAAAAGTCAGTCATTAGAATGCATCAGCCAGGAATCATGAGTATACTATTACTGGATAAGCTAGAATGGCTGCCTTGTCGTTGTATTCCTCTGCCAATGTCTGCCATTTCTCTCCAGACTCATATGTGGGCATGACAGTAGACAATGCATCAAATATAGATGTTGGTACAAAGAAGCTACTGATTCAATATCTGACCAAATGTCTCCCCTCTTCTTCTGAGGTACAGCATTGAATAATGTGCAGAAAGGTGTTTTTCACCACTTCATCATGTCCTATTGGACGTGTGTGAAATTGTGTCATAATCAGCGTATGAATTCTTGATTATGGCCAAAAATATTGTGAGGTTCCAGTGACCTTGACCTTTGATTAAGAAATTCTTATCAGCTCATACTTGAGTCCAAGTGGAAATTTGTACAGTATTTGAGGAAATTCCTTCAAAGCATTCTTGAGATATTGTGTTCGCAAGAATGGGACAGACACCAGACAGAACATAATTCCTCTGGCCATGGCTGTCATCAGTGCAGAGGCATGATAAAAAAATTGACCTATTGGTGTCACTAGAATAAAAAGTCACCACAGTCAGCACGGTCCATGCCCTGGATACACAGTTAAGTCAAAGTAAATTGAAACCAAAAGTTGAACTAGTAGCACTAGCCTGTTCTCATTCCAACTTGTCAAATACCATCGCTTTGTCAGTGGATGTAACGTCAAAATATAACATGCTAGGGAGCCTCCTGCTTCACTTTTGGATGTCCATGGACGGCATCTCAACTGACATTGATGTATTGTGTCTTTTTCAAAATGAATTCATGTTTTCACAGGAAATGTAGAGTTTCTGTTTGTTACATGCATAGTCTTTTCAAAATAAAATTATTACATATATAAAACAGTGTTTAGGTTTAGGCAACAAAAGTCCCTTGTTAGGTTTAAAAAAACAAAAAAGGCTTAAGTAAGTACAATTCTTACCAACATAATGTGATGTTTGTCCTTAGTGTAGCATGTTACATATACTAGCACAGTACATTATCAAATTAACTCCACCGACATTTGGTTACACATGGGAATTGAACAGTTGGCCCCAGAGTGAAAGTCTTGTGCTTGTTTGACCAATCCACCTCCACTCTCGCCTGACGTATATGGACTTTCTCAATCTTTATACTATGGTAGATGTCAGCTACATCATAAATAGCCACTGCCCGGTGAGTATCATACCACTGCAAAGAATGTCTCAGTGTGTCAGTGTCTGACACCAACATTTACTGACTGTGCTATTTGACAAGTTTGGTTGAGGCCTATCATACTGCCGTGAAAGGTGCCTCTGTACGTTGGTATCTGTTGCCAATATCACTGACAAAGCAGGGGTATATGATGAGTTGGAAGTTTAAATGGGCCACGTGCACAGATCCACAGCTCTGGGCTTCACCAATTGACTGCCAGCTTGGCCAAAAACAATTCCAATCAAACCAATTGTTGTCCATTCTATTCTATTTTCCTTCACATATTTGGTCTGGAGCAAAGTTGTTCACTGGTCCACCAGCTGACCATGCCATTGCTAGTGCCCTGCTACAGTGGCTAAAAATACTGAGCAGATCAAACATAAAATGAAAAGGTTCCCAGAGCACTTTAATCTGGAACTGAAATGTAGGAGCCAGGCCATGCAGGGTCCTAAAATGAATCAATAAAACCCCAAATCAACCCCCTCTGAAGTGAACAGGTAACCACTGAAGAGGTGCTCCAGCAATCTTGTTGTCCAGTTAAAAGCCTCCCAGCAGCATCCAGAACATAGTGGAGCCACTCTGCCTCACTGTAGTCAATAATTCAGCTGAAATAAAATGACTGATTCAATGAAATAATCATCTCTGAGTCATTGTATGATGGTATTGATCAAATGTTTGCAATGTTGCTTAAAGTGAAAAAGCCTAACTGGCCAGGTTTTGTTGTGTGTTGTTTCAATTTTAACCGCAGGTCATATTGGACTCCTGAGTTCCTTAAAGTGGGCTTAATGGGTTAAATCAAAGCACCAGAAGGGCCAGGTGGATAACATCGCTCCAGGCCAATCACCACAACTTCAGATTTATCAGGGTTTGACTGGAGGAAATTATTAGACATCCATTTCCTTTTGCATTCAAATATCATGTCATTGAAAAAAGGAAACAGACATGCAAATGCAAACAAATGTAGGTTTTTAATTATTATAAAGAGAAGAAAGCAAGAAGTAAATTCAGATGGTGTGTATGTCAGTGATATTGGTGGTTTTAACTTGGATGTTAGTAGAGTTAACCAGTAACTGCTGTCAGCTACTTTTTGAATCTGCTGGCATTGGTTCGCATACATAAAGGCCCAAACACAACACGCCAATGTCGAAGAGCTAGCGGCGATGAAGGCCTGCAGCTGCGTCACCTGACGTTGCCATGTCTCTGCCAAAAAGTTGCACATGTACACACTGCAAAAACTACAGCCGACAGCCAACCAACACGTATGTTCTGTAAGGAAATAACTCTCCACACCAGCAGATGGCGTGGTGGCAGTCCAATAAGGGCAACCAGAAGACTTCTTGCTAGTTAGCCAGTTAGCACATTAACAACACAATCCAAGGCATATTTACCGTGCGCCAGTGAACAAAGAAACATTTCTGCTGAAGAGCTCGATGGCGTAACAGGTTAATTTTGGTTCCACTCCCTCTTGACTTTAGCTCTTTGTTCACCTCTATGTCTCCTCTTGTGCACTGAACTGAACTGCCAATCAGAGTGATTTCACCGACAAGCTCCACTGACAGCAATTCAATTGGCCAAATTAAAAAAAAAACAAAAAAACAAAGCTTACAGGGCTCATAAGGGGCAACGGTAAGGGACACGCTGCGACGACGATGGCCCAACATTGACTGATGGACTGGCTTGGTGTGTCAGGCCTAAGCAGTTTGTCAAAACATCACACCTGTCCTGTCCACAGTCCTGTCTTGTTGGCTGTCCCTTTTACACAGATGTCATTTCGGCACCCTTACTACCTCTACTGCTGGCATAAAGGTGAGATGACTCTGTCCTCCCATTTCACAATGTACCTTTCATACAGAAATTCTCACCTTGAAGAAGCAGTGTAAAAGGGGCTATAGAGGCAACAAAGGAAGGCATGTGCATCGCGAAAAATGCTGAGGGGTGTCTTATAGACGGTTTGCTTTTAATGACCCCTGTGCATGTATTGTGTGGAGTGTGAGGAAGCACGTTTCAGTCTTCAAGCTGAATTACTTGTGTTTTTATGAATAAGCTTTAAAATGGAGTAATTTGGATAGTTTTTCTAGGTTTTTTTTTTCTTTTCTTTTTTTTCAAATGAGATCACAGAGCATGATTTATAAAACAGGCTATATTACCAAAACAATGGAAAGAATGTTTTGGATATTATTTGTCCTGGTATAACTTTTAAAATGAATTACGCTGAAGGAAAAAAAAAAAAAAAAATGAGTACACCAAAAAGCTCAGTCCCATGTCCACATATCTAATTTTAACTGCCTGCTGTTGCTAATATGGGCTTAACAGAAGAGCAATAAAAAGGCTGGAGTAAATATAAGTGAAGATGAACAGTAGCATTAAAAAGACAAAATAAAAATGTATCTAAAAATGACTTGAAACAGTTTGTCTGTCCTGTTTGCTGCTTTGGTTGTGAACTGTAACTGAGTGCTCCTGTCATGTGGCTGTGAGGGCGTCGCTTCAGGCCCGCGCTCACTGCCGCACAGTACTCGTTCACTTTCACATCCTGTCACTGCACACATATGAGAGCTGCGGTCCGGAGAGGATGAAAGAGGACCTGACTCTAATTGAATGTGGTTAACACTAACTGGAAACAAAACAGCATGCAATAAATGTCCATTTCAAAGCCGAGCTTACATGACAGAATGGGGGCAATGAATTAGACATACAGTAGAGATAGGCTGTCTGCTGAGTGCGAAGAATCAGCTGTGCACACCACTGCTGCTTTCAAAATACATTTGTAGAGTCAGTAAATGCTGCACATTAGTAGGAGGAAGGAAGGAAGGAAGGAAGTTTATGAAATATTTTTCATCTATGAGGTCAAAATAATTCTATGCCACTTGTGGTTACACTTAATAATGCAAAGGGTGGGAAAAAAAGGTATGGATTACAACTTAAGTATCATTTGGCATTACACAAAGCATTCTGGATGATATGTAAGATAATACCTAGAACTTAAACAATAAATCAACAGAAAAATAATCCTCCTCAGTTTCAACAATTAATTGGGTCACAACTGTCGTCTATCAATCAAAAATAATAAATGCTGGTTGCAACTTACTAAATGTGAGGATTTTTTTCTCTTTTCAGTATCACTGTTAACTGAGTATTTCAGTTTAAGACTGTTGGTCAGACACTGGGATGTCGTAGTGGGGTGAAAGTAGGGCTTACCCAGGGCCCTGATGGGAGGGGGGTACTGAAAAAGCCTGAGATAAAACAATTGTTATTTTATTTCTAATTAAATAGTTCGACAGCTAAATTAAGATTGATGGAATAAATCAGTTAAAAGCCTTAACTTTTGTGTAAAAAAAAAACACTAGAAGCTCTCTGAGGCCTCTCTCACCCCTTAGGGACTGTTCATTACTTATGAGGGGGAGGGGTAGTGCAAATAATAAGCACTGGGAAGGGACTTGTGTTTTTAGTTTTGGCTTGGGGAGGGGCATAGAACTTTAAATGTTTAAATATTTTGTATTAATTTTACTTATTAATGCTTTTTAAAAATTTAAGATTTAAAAATAGCCAAAATTAGATTTAGGGACATGAAAGAAGAAATGACATCACAATAAGCAAATATACCTATGTAGGCGCTGGCGGACCATTTCCATCACCAACTTCAAATGATTGATATTAGAATCATGCTATTAAATGTGTTTTCAACTGAAGTTAATATCATTGACTAATTTTCCAACATCAATAATGAGTTTCCAACAACAGCAAATGGTGCATCTGCAGCTATAAATCAATTTTTGAGTCCCTGTTAACTTACAATTTTGTGTGTGACTTTTCTTGTTCCAATGTGTTTGTTTTTCTGCTTCATATCTATCGTCACATTGGTGGCTGTGTTTGTGTACTCACTTGTAAAAGTTCCCTGTGGTGTTTTTGACCACTATTCATGCAACAAAGTATGTTTTGTGGGTCGCCATTTTGCAATTGTTTGATGAGAAAGGAAAAGCATTCACTGTGTTTGTTAGGCCTCAAGGACACTCACGGTGTTCTGGTGAGTAAAACTGAATGTAAACAGAAACCCTTGCATTCCACAGGGCCCCTTCCATTTATAAGCAGGATTTTCTTTTTTCTTTTTTTTTTCAGAATGCAAAATTCTTTATTTCTTTGTTTGGCCTTCGCAAAATTGCCTGTTGGAATGTGTTGATCCCTCAGTTGTACAAACTAAACAATAAAAATAAATATGAGGTATGAAAATGCATATCTAAATCCAACAAAGGACCTAAAGTTATTATGTCTATTAACAATTAATATTATATGAAATGTTGATTATATTTTTTGAGTCCAGTTCAAGTGTCTGAACCTATCCGTCAAACTGTCTCACAGCCCAAGGGGAGGTTTTCAGAAGCCTGATTTTGTCGACCAGGGGCGCAGCACAAAATTCTGGGCCCTGTGCATCAGCAGCCTCTGTGGCCTCCCACCCACCTCTCTTGATCCATGTCTCTCTCACGCAACTTTTGGATTTTTTTGCTTTCTTTCCCTTTCCTTTTTTCTTTCTCTTCCTTTTTTTGGAACCCTGATTTCCCTTTGTTGGGGAAAGACATGATGATGTATGTTGGTGCTCCAGCAGCTTTATCAGCCACTCACTCAGCTCTAGCTGCATTTAAAGATGAACCCTAATGCAGGGGGATTAAACTATTTTGCACCTTTAAAGGACTCTTCTTTATTTATTGAAGTAGAGGGGTGTGACTTTATTTATTTGTATATTTATTACCCTCCCTGAAGCTACCAATATTTTTTATTAAGCTTCCTTCAGTTACTGGCAGAAAATACATGACCCTCCCTCCACCCTAACCCAACTCCTGGAGTTGAAAAAAGCCTTGGCTTTTTAATCTTGTCGTGTATGCTCTGACCTCATCACATATCGACATTTGGTCAAGGACTTTCAATGTCGACATATGACATGCAAGGTACCCTGGGTGCGTTGGTTGTTGTTGATGTTCCAGGACGCTGTTTCAACTTCAGCCTGTAACATGCATTGTTTCTTTATAAATTACACCTCTGTTTTAACAGGAAATGTTCAGTTTGCCTACAGTCTCTTTTAAAATAAATGCACAATGTCTGTACAACACCGCAGATTGATGTTTTTTGCCCTCAACAACGAACACGTGGTTACGTTTAGCCAACATGCACACATGGTTGATTTTAGGCAACAAAAGCATGTAGTTGGTTTTAGGAAGAACAGGGTTTGGCTTTACAATCTTACAGGAAGCGAACACCGACCTCCAGGGTAAAAGTCAATGGTTGTTGGACCCATCCACCACCCCTCCCACTGTCTGTACTTGAATTCCTGCTGCCTTAACTTAGGTGGTTGTCCCACGGCATTTCTCCCTGTTGCCGCCTGGTGCCATTACTGGCTGTGTATCATGCTGACTTGAAAGGTCAGCTTTTTTTTTTTTTTTCATTTAAACACTTTTTAATCATAAGATTACTGCCCACACAGGGTCCATGTAATTTAGGAGGAATATCAGTTGGATCGTCTGCTGCACGCTCCAGTTTATTATGAATTTACCCACAAAAACCCAGCAAGTAAAGATTGCGAGAACTCAACAGAGAGTAAGTGAAAACGTACCTAGAGAGAGGCAGAGAAAGAGATGGCAGGCAATGTGAGGGAACAGCTGCCAAGGGGAGGAGAGGAGTGTAGGAGTGAGAGAGCGAGAGAATGGAGGAGAAGCTGGGGACCTGACACATGTGGTTAAGATAAAAAATAAAGCAAAAAGGAGTGAGGGGAGGGAGCAGATCTGAAGTAAAGCCCCTGACTCTTTCTTAAATAGAGCATGAAGACCACACGCTCGCTGAGTGGGACCAGCCTGTTGCCGGCAAACTGGGCCGTGATTGCATAGTTTATAGCTGAGGCATGATGGGTAAGGATTAAAGATGGCTGCCCTGAGGGCATACAGCAATACCATTACTCTTGATGGATTCCTTCTTCGCTCACATATTCTTTGCAGACGTCAGAGGGGCCACAAGGCTTGACTAATGCATGGCGTGATGATGGGATCAGAAGAGGCAGGGGAGGGATGCTCGGCAGCTTCACCAAACCTCCTGTTCCCTTCTCTATTTTCTGCTCTCATCCCCATCACTGCTCTGCTCCGCTCTGAACAGCACACTGCCTGTAAAATAATGCTCAGCGTTTATGAGAGTTAAACACCGTTGGTATCGATTATAACTGGCAGTTAGAAACACTGACAGTGTGCTTTATGGCAAAAAAAATGTGATTTTAAAATTCATCTTTATTAAACTGAGCTCAGACATGTACAAGCTTAAGTGATAAATCAATGTAAATCAAGTTTTATTTGCTTGTAGATTATTACCTCATGATTTTAATATATTGAGCTATTTTTTTGTGATTATGAGATCCTTATGTGGTAACTTTGATTCATGTATCAAGCTTTATTTTTCATAATTATAAAACTAGCTTTTCATGGGAGGTATTTCTTTCATTGTTACAACATAATTACTTCATGATAAACCACAACAACAACAAAAAAAGATATCCAAGGTTTCTAAAGGTTTTGTGCTCTGTTGCTGACTGATGAAAAAAATCAACTAAAATATAATCACCTCACTCAATACACACAAATGTTTTTTCAGATGCACTGAAATCTCTCACAGCCTCCTGTAGAAGAAAGACTGCAGTACAGGCTTCTAAACCTTTACAGGAAAGTATTACATAATAAGAAACCCCAGTATTTTATTCACCAGGCCAGTTTAGGAAATCTATTACACCTAGACTAAGGTCAGATCTCCGCAAATCTTCTGTAATTTACAGAGCCATGACAGGATGGAATTCTTTACCAAATTGCATTATTAACATAAATACCAGAGCTGATTTAAAACAAAACAAAACAAAACCAAAAAAAACATTTTAAGTATGAAAATGATTATGACACCCCCCCCCCCCCCCCCCTCTTTTTATTTGATGTTTAAATGTATATAATGCACATAACTGTTTGTTAAACTGTGTGATTTATGGGCTGAGAAAGCCATGTGTAACGTAAGGTAAAGGAGGTTATTAGGTTGGTGCAGGGAGCACTTAGCACTTAGCACTTAGTCGCAATCTACTAAGCAGAGTACATAACTCCTTGAGATCAGGTGGAGAGATCCACTTCCTCTCAGGAGGAAATCCAGGAAGAGGAAGGTTATTTAAGTGTGGGAGTGGCCTATTTGAATCCATTTTGTTTGAGGCCATGCTGCAAGGTGAGTGTGTTTGCTGATCCTGTGAGTTAATCTATCTCCTTTAACTTTAGCTTATATTGTAGTTATGCTATGTAGCGTTTGTGAGTATGGTGAATGTGCTAGGAAAGGTAGTATCAGCACTGTCTCTACCTGGAGCTCGCATGTATGGAGCCTGGGTTTGGTTGAAGGTGGCAGTGCTGTTTGGGATGAGAAAGCCATGTGTAAGTAAGGTAAAGGAGATTTTTGGGTTGGTGCGGGGAACAGTGAGAGCTGGCATTAGGGGAGTGTCTCTGGGACGCCAGAGATCACTGTCTAGCCTCCTGGAGGTGTCGTGGGACCAACTAGATGAAACACTAGTTAAAGGAGGTTCCCACCCGATGACCCCAAAGACATGTTAGTTATCACTGCTCACTGGTCTGTATAGTTAAGCCTTGCCATAATAGCTTATCATAGGGCTTAGGAGGTTATTCACTGAGTGCTGATCCTTTTCTAGAGCACAAACTTCTTGTGTTTATTTGAATTGAGAACATGTTGAATAATGATGATATTCAAGGTATTCAAGGATTCTAAAGAACTGTTGATTATTTATGAGAAGGGGGTGGTGCATACAGAAGGAGGCATGTCAAAATCTGTAAGCACTGGGGATTGATTTTTTTTTTTTTTTTAACTTAGGGTAGGGTTCAAATGGTTGCATTTTATATACATTTTACTGCTGATTTTCAAAATTATTTCAACATTACACCATTTATCATAGCCAGAAATTGTTTGGATTTTCAAATGTCCAATGGTCTTTGGACACATCATGTGTGACGAATGTTTCCATGAGAATAAAAACACATAACCAAATCTGAATAGTAGGTAGTGATAATAGAAAATAGAAAATAGTGATAATTCATTAAAATCACTTT
Source organism: Epinephelus lanceolatus (assembly GCF_041903045.1). Lineage (NCBI taxonomy): Eukaryota > Metazoa > Chordata > Actinopteri > Perciformes > Serranidae > Epinephelus > Epinephelus lanceolatus. Next base: position 5,872,336 of record NC_135740.1, read on the forward strand.
ATTCTACGTCTCATTTAAAATTTGGCCAAAATTGAAAAACCAAGGCTTTTTTTAACTCCAAACATCAGAGTGTAAGTTTTAAAAATCTAATAGCCAATTTATGGTGGAGGGAGGCTCAAGGAAAAATATCTGTAGCTTCGGGGAGCGTCAAAATAGTAATAATAAGAAAAAAAGAAAGAAGTCACACCCTAGTCACCCCTCTCCTCTGATAAGTAAAGAACAGTCCCAGAAGGTTTTGGGCTCTGTTGCTGACAAAAAGTAAAATAAAACAAGCTCACTTAAGCTGAGTTTTTGATTTCTTTTGTCAGTTTGCAATCTGTGAGAAATTGACTTCTGACTTGTGAAGGCAGCAGCTGATTACACAATCACTGACCAGGTCTGCTTACCACTGGGAAGGGATTCAAAATGGCATAAGCTCGGAAAAAATACATCAAAATTTAAGGCTGCTTAGAATAGAAAAAAAATCTATGAGGCTAAATTAAATAATATTATTAAACTTTTACTTCGGCAGCAATTTAACTCTGAGCAAGAAAGACATAGCTCTATAACTAAGAAAAATAGGTTTCTTAAGAGATGGTTGTAAAATTGATACAGCAGAAATCATTCATTATAGCCGTTTAGGTACATAAAAGCAGGAGAGCAGCACCAAATTCTGGGCCCTATGCATAAACAGTCTCTGCCCTTTCTCTTGATCTGCGTCTCTGTCATGCACCTTTTATTTCATTTAGTATTTTTTACAAGGTCAGTTTGCTTTTTTTCTGTCTTTTCTTTTTTAGAACCCCAGTTTCCCTTTCTTGAGGACAGACATGACAGCATATGTTGGTGCTCCAGCAGCATAAAGCGGGATTTATACTTCAGTGTCAAATCGATGCCGAACCTATGGCGTACACTCTGCGTAGACGCATACCTTACACCATAGCCTGACCTGCACCACCCCAGAAATATAATGGCATGTCATGACAATGCAGATATCCTGTCTATTTTTGTGAGCTGAAAACCATTTAGTGAAAATGAAGTTTTTATTTGTTTTTACTTCACAGATATAAAACACGAGGCTAGGCTAGGCTAATTTATACAATAGAAATGTCATAGGCTTATGCTAATAACATTAGCATGTTGTATTTGTGGAGAAAATGTGTCTAGAGTAAGAAGTTGTTTTGTCGGTGAACACTGAGCCGAAGAGCTTCTAATGGAGCCGATTTTTGTTTAATGTTGCAGTTGTCCATGGCTTCATATGGATGGAAAATTCTGCAAGCAGCTAGGCTAATTTATACAATGCAAAATCCCATAGGCTTGTGATAACGTTAGCATGTTGTATTTGTGGGGAAAATATGTCCAGCAGAGGACAAGTGCTTTGTCTGTGAATCCTGCAAGTTATAATGAAGCCGATTGGTGTGCTTGTGTTTGAAATTTTAAATTGTGTTTGAAACTCGAAACTCATCTTATTAAAACAATAAGTTACTGCATTATCAGATGTGCATCAGTCCAACCTGCATTTGACCCTCCTACTGAACAAGGTTAAACAGGTCAGGCCAGATCTGATGACCAGGTGTGTCTGTTAGGATACAGATATTTGTATTTAAATTGCTTTTAACTCACTCCCTGAAAAGGGTGCGAGGGAAAAAGACACTGTGCATGTGCGGATAAGGGAAAGAGCATGTCTATAGATGGACAGAGTACATTTTATTTGGTAATTATTCTATGGAATTCAGTGTAGTATTCTGGCTCAGTGAAGTGTGTTGAACTACACTGCATAACATGTGATTGCTGTCTGATCTGAATGTGTGCAATACACGCCTGTTAGAGACGTGTCTGCTGTAGTAAAGGGCCCCTAATGTCTTCATCAAAACAGAACAATCCCCAAAGTGCATTAGCATTTCAGGGAATATTAATTATAATAACTATAACAAGCCACAAATCCACATGTGCACTTTCTTTGCTGTTGTACACTGCTCAGTTCTAAAAAGAAACATTTTTTTCACATGGTCCATCACGTTGTTAAGAGGCTAGACAGGCTTGTGCATCAGCCATTATGTTTCTTCAAATGGATTCATATCACAGTGGATGGCCCACCCCTGTCTCCTAGAAATTATATTTGTGTATTACTAAATTGTTTGATAATTACATTGTTGTGTCAGTGTAATCGCTGCCTGTTCAGAGCTAACGTTTCTTTGAGTTAATGAAAAATGTATGTACTGCACTGGATTCACAATGAGGAGGTCGGGTGGATGGTGGACATGTAGAGTGCAGGACTGTGACATTAGAATCCATGGTTTGCATTCAGACTCCTGTCTGTGGTTCAGGCAACAAATGCACTTTGGTTAAGGTTAGGGAAAGATCTCAATTTGGGTTAAATATAATAATTAAAAAAAAATAAAATGCTGTGGTCACCACAAGTGGATAGTGTATTGCAAGATTGTCCATTCTTTCTGTTTTCAAAATAGGACTTTGATTTCATTTATTACACATTATTGAAAAGTGATTGCTATATCCTATATTGGCCCCACTAAGTCAGTGCACAGGTGGTTGTCTCCAGGTATCAGTCTTGCATCAAAAAGGAGGAGTCGTGATAGTGAATAGTGAGACAAAAGCCTAGTGTGGCAGCTGGATTTATCCCCCCCCCCCTTGTCACATATCACTGCCTAGTCATGAAATTTCCACATAGAGATATGATGTGCAAGGTACCCTGGGTATGTTGGTTGCTGACGTTCTGTGACACCGTGTCAACATCAGCCTGTTGCATATATTGTCTGTTTTTAAAATACACTTCTGTTTTCACAGGAAATGTACAGTTTGCAAACAAAAAACAAAAATAAGCACACTACATCGGTACAACAAAGGCACATGGTTACGTTTGGCCACGTGGTTGGATTTAGGAAAAAAAATTGGGTTTGGCTTTACAAACCTAAGGGAAGTCAACACCGGCCTCCCGGGTAAAAGTCGCTGATTGTTGGACCCATTTACTACTCCTCCTGCCCACTCTTCTTGGACTTTCGCCCCCTTAACTCATAGTGTTGTCCCATATGGAGCTACATTTGGGTCAAAAGTTTTGTACTTGAAAAAATAAAATTTGAAACTGAAAATTCATGTGTTGATCTTGAATTTTGAAAAATACAACAATGTATTCAAAATAAAAATAAGTGTATGAAATGTTTTTTCAGGTTAAATATAATTTTGATTCACTTTGGTAATTGTTTTGAATAAATAATTTATTTTCATTTTCACTTCCATATATATTTTAACGTTTGAGGTCTAATTTTTTTCAGTTGCATGTTTTATCTTTTCAGATTCAGATCTTATTTTTTACAGTTTCAAATCTTATTTTTTCACTATCACATCTTTTTTCAGTTACAGATCTTTTTTTTTTTTCAGTTTCAAATCTTTTTTTTCCAGTTTCAGACTTTTGACCCTGATGTGGCATGGGGGGCGTGGCATCAACTGAGAGGGGTGTGGAATCATGAGTGACAGTGCCTTCAGGGAACGTAGGAACTAAACAAAATTCTGACTCAACACTTATATACACCATATTCATGTGATTGGCAGTGTAAAAATTGATGCCAGTGACAAACTTCCATTTAGAAATCTGTTTTAGACAGTACTGAGCACCAATAAGA